>NW_025854985.1:0-1146 GCF_002878395.1 Capsicum annuum
TCACCAATCAAACCACATTCAAAATAAAAAATCTCATTTAAAGTTCCAACACTAACCTTTTTCAAGTAATTAAATCATCAACCAAACCACATTCAATATAAAAAAATCCATTGAAAGTACATATACTTAAACATTTTCAAGTGACTAATGATCAAAACCAAACTGTATTCAAAACAAGAAATTCCCTTTAAAGTCCCTACACTTAACCATTTTCAAGTGATTAAGTATCAAAACTTAACCACATTCAAAATATAAAATCTCCTTTAAAGTCCCTACACTTAACCATTTTCAAGTAACTAACTACGAAAACCAAACAACATTCAAAATAAAAAATTCCATTTAGCGTTCGTACACAACCATTTTTAAGTAACTAATTCACCAACCAAACAACATTAAAAATAAAAAATCCCCTTTATAGTCCCTGCACTTAACTACTTTTAACTGACAAAGTCACCAACCAAACAACAATCGAAAAAACAAACTTCTTTAAAGTCCCTACACATAACAAATTTGAAGGGACTAAGTTTCAAAAGAAAACCACCTTCAAAACACAAACTCCCCTTTAAAGTCCCTACTCTTAACCATTTTCAAGTTACTAAGTCACCAACCCAACAACATTCAAAACACAAAATCCCCTTTAAAGTCCCTTCACTTAACCATTTTCAAGTGACTAAGTATCAAAACAAAACCACATTCAAAATAAAAAATTTGCTTTAAAGTTCCTACACTTAACAATTTTCAACTAACTAAGTCAACAACCAAACCACATTCAAAATAAAAAATTCACTTTAAAGTTCCTACAATTAACCATTTCCAAGTTACTAAGTCACCAACCTAACCACATTCAATACACAAAATCCCCTTTAAAGTCCCTACACTTAAACAATTTAAAGTAATTCAGACACCAAACCATTTTCAAGTAACTATATCACCAACAAAACCACATTCTAAACACAAAATCCCATTTAAAGACCCTGCACTTAACCATTTTCAAATACTAAGACATCAACCAAACCATATTCAAAACAAAAATCCTTTTAAAGTCCCTACACTTAAACATTTTCAAGTGACTAATGATCAAAGCCAAACCACATTCAAAACAAGAAATTCTCTTTAAAGTCCCTACACTTAACAATTTTCAAGTGA
>NW_025854986.1:0-2150 GCF_002878395.1 Capsicum annuum
TAATATCTAGGAGGGATCCTAACATTTTCAACCGCTAAGGAAACTATTATAATAAAGATAAAGCAATACATGTTATGGGTATTGGTTTCCCATCAGCAATGACATTTCCCCTACTTTGTCAATTTTCCAAGGTTTCCACCACTCTAGATATGACCACCATGATTGTAAAAAAATCAATATCAGTCATGTTGGAAGGCAAAGATGAAATCACAATGATAGGATGAAAGAAAACCAACATCCGTAAACAGAATAATCAAGCAAAGTCAATACAAAGAAATCCCAAGAACAAAGATGGATCTTGTAATCAAAATATGTTTCTAAGTGTTAAAAGTGTCTATCTTCTACTAAAAATTGCATAAAGGGTATTTATAGTTCAAGAAAAAACCCTAAAAACTAAGCTTGAACGGAATCAGAGAAATCAGGGCCAGTGGCTACCATCTTCTCATACCCACAGTTTGGTTCCGACCGTGGGTTGAACCTGCGGTTTTCTCTGCGCACAGGTACCAACTGTAGGTACCGAATGGAAATTTTCCTGCAAGTTAGCTCTTGGGATTTTTGACTTCTGGTACCTGCTTTGTGTACCTACGATCCTTAGGTTCCCTCTGTGGCCTTGGTCAACTTAGTAGGTGTTGGGAGTCAATTTTCTCGCCCTTCTTCGATTCTTAAACATATTTTGATCATGATCAAGTCGAAAAATGTCCCAATCATCCCTAATTTCTCCAAACGTAACCAAAACACCTTTTTTCACCAATTCACAAACTTATCATCAAAATTATGGTTTCTACAAAACATACCCAAAACAGATCAAATCCAATAAAAAAGCCTTAGAAACTTGTATATTTTCCTCGTTTTAAGCATCAAAAGTGCTATATTTCTATAACACATCAATGTCAATGCAAAGGACTACATAAAACACTCACGCTCTCCAAAGAAGTTCCAACAATGTACATAAAATACCATAGGCTTGCCCTTATTTTCTATACCTTAGTTTTTTGAACAGTTGTCCTACGATCACAAAAAGACTTTTCTAGGCTTGTACTATAGGATTGAGGATAGGTATGGTACATATGGGATATAGTGACTCACCCCTATTGACACTACATTTACATTATGATCTCGACTACTTAACCGTGCTTCTTTTATTCTCCCCTTTCTCATTTATTACATATTCAGATTGGGTGTGGTTTCCTTCATTCTTTATATTTATTTACTTTATTTTCATCTTTTTTTTTACACTTTTATACCACATCCAACCTTACTTTCTTTTCTTTTATTCAATGCCCTTCTTCATACCCATCTTAACTATGCACCCCATGATACCCATCCTCAACTTACGTGATTTACCTTAGTTGAGGTACACAGTGTCCAATGAGTGACCATATCCAAAATAGGTTGATTATTGACATGGTCAAAACTGCATCCAACTAGTATCATCCATAATACCAATACCAAGGCCAAGGCTGAAACTAATGCTGATACCTCTCATACCAACCTATAGTAGTCTCACAAATCCTCTATACAAAAGTAAAGCAATTTTTGGTCGGGCCATGGCCCCTACTATAGCTAAAACAAAAGTATAAGAAATATCCAAAGTATGAAGATCATATCATAACATGAAATGAAGCCTTTTGGAGTATGGAAGCTCACCACTTCAATCAAACTCTAAGCTGTTCCTAAATCTGATCACTGAGCAGGAGGAGTAGTATGGCCGGTTTCTGCATCGCATGGGGATACAGTGTCTAAAAATGGGTTAGCGGGTGAAAACTAGCATGCACTCAGGATAAGGACAAAATAATGCCAATATTTGAAACCAAGTAAATAACCATATACAAGAACAACCATATAAATACATATATATAATCTATTCCAGGAAAAGGGAACCAATTTTAGCATGTCTTTAAAACCATTAACCTGGGTATATGTAGCTTAACCATCCTAGAACCACCCACGGGATATATGGGTCCAGTATTACCTCCTGAATGGGCCCCAGTGTGTGTAGCCACACGAATTGGATATATCATGGGGGCAGGGGATTCCCGTATACCATTCACCCTCCATGATACATATATACAAGTATAATTTAAGGGATTCCCATGTACCCCACAAGTATATGGTCTCCTTGACCAATCCTCATGTCGGCAAACATGAGT
>NW_025854987.1:0-1552 GCF_002878395.1 Capsicum annuum
TTCCTTCACTTGCACAAGAATATTGAAGAATTATTTAATAATAACTTATGTTGATCACATAAATATTGTATCTCTCTCAAATTTCTCCATTGATATTGAATAAAATATTTAAAATTAGTTGACCAAATCTAATATAGACAGATCTAACACCTACACTTTGTATCAACACGACATGAACGGTGCAACAAAAAGTGAAAAGAAAGTTCTTTTTTTTGGAGAATGGTAAGATAAGATGCAAAGAAAAACAAAGGAACCACAAAAAAGAATTTAAGAATTATGAGATGATAAATGTTTCTATCTTCAAATCAAATATTTAACAACTTTATTTTACCTGTTCAAATGCTAAGAGTAATTTGCAAACAAGAATGATCTGTGATTTCTCTCCCTCTCTCTTGTGCTAGTGCTCTTACTTGTAATTGGTACAACAATGTTTGCTTCTATTAACTTACCAACAAGAAGACGAAGACTTCAGAGTCTACAAGAAGACGAAGACTTCAGAGTCTGCTTTGTACTATTCATTAATTTCAAAATTGAATAATCGAGGAAAGAGAGGAAGGGTACTTGGGGACCCACTTGAGAGATTCAAAAATAAAGTGATAAGGTGATATTTTCACATTTCATTATAGTGTTTGTTACTTGGCTTACAATATCATGAATATGTTTAGTGTATTTCTTCTTCTCGAGTGAAATAGCTTACGCTTACTCTGTGCGCTAGGGAGTCAGACTATACTTAGTTCTCATTTATGTTTGCGCACTGTGAGTTCTAGCTAGGAAGCAAGCGCCACGAAGGGTTGACAGGGCAGCTCGGCTCGTAAAAAAGGAGATGGTATTGAAGCGGGAGGCTCACAGACGCTACTACTAGTGCAATGACTAGTCTAATCTCTTTTATCTACGTGAACTTTTTTCTTATGTAAATCCAGTATGTTATCCAAGTCTTTTAATTAATCCAATGGAAATCTCCTCTATTGCAGCAAAAGTCAAAAAAAGATACTCGCGTAGCAGCCTGGTTACCAAAAATGAATCTCATTATAGTGTTTGTTACTTGGCCTATAATATGATGAATATGTTTTACTCATAACAAACTATTCTAGTAAATTACTTTCTTGCAATAATTGTGTAGTCACTCACTATCTTTTAAGAATTTATTGATTCACCGTGTATAATAAATAGCTTTGTTGTACCTCAAAGAAGTACATGAGCAGGTCTAGTATGTATTTTTGGACATAATAATAGGTATTTATAATAAACTTATGTGTCTTAAACAGGCATTAGTGGCGGATCTACATAGGGTCCAGGAGTTCATCCGAACCTTCTTTGTCGGAAAATTATACTATTTTTACATGGTAAATTTTTTTTTATGTATAAAAAGTAGAGGTTGAACCTCCTTGACTAGTCCGTATATATACTACTGAACCCCCTCACTGAAAATCCTGGATCCACCCCTGACAGGCATTACTTTTACAAGATAATAGACATTTTCTACTTTCCAAATTTTGCCAAAGAGAAGGATAAGAGAGATAAGGGTGGATATGTTCTCTGCAACTATGGGTGT
>NW_025854988.1:0-5145 GCF_002878395.1 Capsicum annuum
TTTTAGAGGCTTTCCAGACTACAGTATTTTCAGATAGCTTATTTCATTTTTTTGGGTATTTCATACCCCACTTAGATGTTACATTTTTATTAGATACTATGTCTCAGTTTTGAACCTTATGGCCTTTCAATTAATTTTTATGCAATATAAAATATTTTTTGCAGTATACAGGTATAGATATCAGTCATGGGTTAGCTTGTGGTCCTTCGGAGTCATGAGCACCGTGTAGCATTCCAGGTATCATATTTGGGGCGTTACAAACTTGGTATCAGAGCTTAAGGTTTAATAGATTCCTAGGAAGTCTAAAAGCAACATCTAGTAGAGTCGTGTGCATGGGTGTGTTGCACGCCATATTTATGTACAGGAGCCTATAAGATTTTTTAGGAATAGTTCCCTCTCTTTCTGTATTCATGTCATGCCAGTGAGTATAATCTCAAGTTAATTTCTCAGTCTAATCCATTTTGCCTTTTTTCCATAGAACATGCCTCCTAAAAGAAGAAATAGGAATCAGTCAGTCCCTTAGCTCGAAAAACCTTTGGGTAAATATGTTTCTCATGTAGAGTTCGAAGCTACATTCATTACTCTTGCAAAATCAGTTACTTCTCAGAATGAATGACCAGCTATCTTTTTGGTCAATCCAATGGGTAATTTAGCTGTAGCCAGGATTCGAGATTTCACCCGAATGAATCCTCCATTCTTTTTTGGGTCTAAGTTAGATGAGGACCCTCAGGAATTTCTAGATCAAGTACAGAAGGTTACAAACATAATGAGGGTTACTTCTAGTGAGAGTGCTAAGCTTGCTGCATATTAATTACAGGATATTGCTCACACTTGGTTTAAACAGTGGAAATCAGAAAGGCCAGATGATGCTGGGCCTATTGAGTGGGAGGAATTTGCTTCTACTTTCCTTGATAGATTCTTTCCCCTAGAGCTTAGAGAAGCTAAGGTGTTAGAATTCATCAACCTCAAGCAGTGTAACATGACAGTGAAAGAGTATTTTCTTAAGTTTACTCAATTAGCCAGATATGCCCCTCATGTGGTTGCAGATAGCAGGGCCATGATGAGTAAGTTCCTTTCAGGGGTGAATAATAGCATGGTTAATGAGTGTAGATCTGCCATGTTGAATAGTAACATGACTTTAGCCAGGATCATGACTCATGCTTAGCAGATAGAGGAGCATAAGATTAAGTAGAGGGAGATGCAGAATAAAAGAGCTAGGATAGGTAGCTTTAATTTTAGTCAGCCTAAGTCAGAGGGAGACAATCGCTCTTAGATTCATCCTAAGTCATCAGTTCCAGCTTCTTCATCAGCCAGTGCTCCAATTCCTAAGTTCAGAGAGGGTAACAAAGATAGAGCCCCAGGCTCTAAGTCTCAGAGCAACATTAGCAGTGCCCGAACTAATCCTCTTTGTCAGACTTATGGTAAGAACCACAAGGGTGTGTGTAGAACTGCCAGCGATGTCTATTTTGGTTGTGGCAAGCTAGTTCACAAAATTAGACACTGCTCTCATTCAGGTTATCAGAGTTATCTCTGCTCCTCAGCTCAGTTTGGTCGCCCAAATCAGTAGGGTGCCACCTCCAGTACTACTAGTGGGCAATGCCCAAATATACTCTATGCTCTCCAGTACCGGCAAGATCAGGAAAATTCTCTTGATGTGGTTAATGGTACATTATAGATATTTGATGTGCATGTTTATTCTTTGATAGATCCAGGTACGTCCTTATCTTTTATTACTCCCTATATAGCAGTTGATTTTGAAGTCAGTCCTAAAATTCTAGTAGAGCCCTTTTCATTCTCTACCCTAGTAGGTAAAACCATCATAGCCCGATGGGTATACAGGAATTGCCCGATTGTGATATTTCAGAAAGTCACTTTAGTAGATCTAGTCAAATTAGAGATGACAAATTTTGATTCATTCTCAGCTTGGATTGGCTTTATTCCTGCTATGCCACAGTCGACTGTAGAAATAAGATAGTCCAGTTTCAGTTCTCAAAGAAACCCATCCTTGAGTGGAAGAGTAGTGTATTCGCTTTCAGGGGTCAGCTTGTTTCCTACCTTCGGGCAAAGAAAATGATATCGAAGGGATGTGTCTATCATCTTGTTCATATCAAGGATTCTAGTTCCAAAACTCCCAGTCTTGAATCCATTCCAGTTGTGAATGAATATTCAGATGTCTTTCCCAAAGATCTTTTAGGAATTCCTCCCAAAAGGGAAATAGACTTCGGCATTGATTTTCTTTAAGATACTCAGCCTATCTCTATTTCTCCATACAGAATGGCACCAACAGAAGTCAGAGAATTAAAAGAACATTTGAAGGATTCCTAGATAAGGGATTCACCAGGCCCAACATTTCCCCATGGGGCGCGCCAGTATTTTTCGTGTGCAATAAAGATGATTCTCTCAGAATGTGTATAGACTACTGTCCACTTAATAAGGTTATGATCAAGAATAAGTATCCTCTTCCTAGAATCGATGACCTGTTTGAACATCTTCAAGGTGCTAGCTATTTCTCCAAAATAGATCTCAGATTTGGCTATCATCAGCTCAGAGTCAGAGAATGTGATATTTTGGAAATAACTTTTTGTACTCGATATGGTCACTTTGAGTTCTTAGTTATGTCATTTGATTTTACTAATGCCCCAGTAGCTTTCATGGACTTGATGAACCACATGTTCAAATAGTACTTGGACATGTTCATCATAGTCTTCATAGATGATATTCTGATCTATTCCCGCAGTGAGCGAGATCATGCAGACCATCTCAGAATAGTACTTCAGACTCTCAGAGATCATCAGCTATTTGCCAAATTTAGTAAGTGCGAATTTTGGCTAAGGTCAGTAGCATTCCTTGGTCATATCCTTTCAGGTGATGGCATTAGAGTAGATCCTCAAAAGATCGAAGTGGTAAGAAACTAGCCCAGACCTATCTCTCCATCAGATTTCGGGAGTTTCTTGGGTTTGGATGGCTATTACAGATGATTTGTTAAGGGATTTTATTCTATTGCATCCCCTATGTACAGATTGACTCAGAAGAAAATCAAGTTTCAGTGGTCAGATCCTTGCGAGAAGAGTTTTCAGGAGTTGAAGACTCGACTTACCTCAACTCCAGTTTTTGCTCTTCCAGATGGTCCAGATGGGTTTGTAGTGTATTGTGATGCATCCAGAGTGGGTTTAGATTGTGTCCTCATGAAGCATGGTAAGGTCATAGCCTACGCCTCTAGACAACTTAAATCCCATGAGAATAATTATCCTACTCATAATCTTGAGTTAGCAGTCGTAGTTTTTTCTTTGAAGATTTGGAGGCATTATCTCTACAGAGTTTATGTAGATGTTTTCCTAGATTATAAGAGTCTTCAGTATGTCTCTTCTAAGAAAGAGCTCAATCTTCATCAGAGAAGGTGGTTAGAGCTCTTTAAAGATTATGACATGAGTGTCCTATATTATCCGGGCAAGGCCAATGTAGTGGTCGATGCTCTCAGTATATTGTCTATGGTAGTTTTTCTCATATGGATGACAGAAAAAAGAAGTTAGCTCAGGAAGTACATCAGCTTGCCAGACTAGGCATTTGCTTAGTCGATACAGATGAGGGTGATATATGGGTTCAGAGTAGTTCAAAATTATCTCTAGTTTTTGAGGTGAAAGAAAAGCAAGATAGAGATCCTAGCCTTTTCAAGTTGAAAGAGTCAGTTTAGGATCAGAAAGTAGAGGTTTTCTCCTAAGAAGGAGATGGTGTTTTACGTTGTCATGGTCATCTCTATGTTCTAGGTGTAGATGAATTAAGGCAGAGAATTCTTGTAGAAATGCATGGTGCATGCTATTCTATTCATCCAGGGGCCACAAAGATGTACCGCAACTTATGGGAAATCTATTGATGGAGTGGCATGAAGAGAGATATTATAGAGTTTATGGCTAAGTGCTCTACATGTCAGCAGGTTAAGATAGAGCATCAAAAGCCTAGTGGTCCTATACAGGAGTTCATTATTCCTACTTAGATGTGGAAAGAAGTAAATATGGACTTCGTGATGGGTTTGCCTCGAACTCATCATCAGTATGATTTAGTTTGGGTCATTATAGATAGGATGACCAAATCATCCCATTTCCTTCTAGTTCATACCTCTTATTCAGCCGAGGATTATGCCAGACTCTATATTAAGGAGTTGGTCAGATTACATGATATTCCATTATCTATTATCTTAGATAGAGGTATCCAGTTTACCTCTCACTTATGGAAAGCATTCCAAAGGGTCTTGGTACCCAAGTTCATCTCAGTACAGCCTTTCATCCTAAGATAGATGGTCAACTCGAAAGGACCATTCATACTTTAGAAGATATTCTATGAGCGTGTGCAATTGATTTTAAGGGTAGTTGGGATGACCACTTGCCTTTGATTGAGTTTGCATACAACAACAACTATCATTCTAGTATTTGGATGGCTCCATTCAAAGCTCTCTATGGTAGGAGATGTAGATCTCCGATCGGTTTGTTTGAAGTTAGTGAGGCCTCAATCATAGGGCCTGACTTAGTATTTGATACCTTAGAAAAAGTCCAGTTGATTGGAAAAAGACTTCGAGATGCTCAAAGCCGACAGAAGTCTTATGCAGATGTTTGTAGAAAAGATCTCAAGTTATAGATTGGTGACTATGTCTATTTAAAGATCTCTCCCATGAATGGAGTGAAGTGGTTCGGCAAGAAAGGGAAACTCAGTCCCCGATACGTCGGTTCCTTCAAGATTCTCAGTCGATTTGGCAAGGTAGCTTATGAGCTTAAATTTCCTTCAGATCTAGCCTCAGTTCATCCAGTCTTTCATATTCTTTGCTCAAGAAGTTCATAGGTGACCCAACAGTTGTAGTCCCTATTCAGAGCATTGATGTTCAGAACAGTCTCTCTTACGAGGATATTCAAGTCGAAATCCTAGACTATCAGACTCGTAGACTGAGGAACAAAGAAGTCCCCCTAGTTAAAGTTCTTTGGTGAAATCAGTCTATCTATGGAGCTACTTTGGAAGCAGAAGCATACATGTGTACCAATTATCCTCACCTCTTCTCCGCTAACTCAGATCAAGCTCAAGGTAACAGTCCTCCTTAAGCTTACTTAGTTTCATGTTCAGTGTTTATCACAAACTTGGTATATATTCAGTCATGCATTC
>NW_025854989.1:0-5353 GCF_002878395.1 Capsicum annuum
AATATATCATACCGAACATGCATATCTGATGCATGAGTAGCTGATTCATGAATGCATGACTGAGTACGCAATGGTATTTAATACCAAGTTTATAATGGAATTTTGGACATGAAACTGAGTAACCTTGAGAAGGACTATTACCTTGAGCTTGATCTGAGTTAGAGGAGAAAAGGTGAAGATACTTGGTATGCATTTTTGCTTCCGCCTACCAAGTAGCTCTCTCAACTGACTGATTTTGCCAAAGAACTTTGACTAAAGGGACTTCTTTGTTCCTCAGTCTACGAGTCTGATAGTCTAGGATTTTGACTGAAATCTCTTCATAAGAGAGGTTGTTCTGAACATCTACGCTCTGAATTGGGACTACGACTTCTTGGTAACCTATGCACTTCTTGAACAAAGAGACATGGAAGACTGGATGAACTGAGGATAGATCTAAAGGCAATTCGAGCTCATAATCTACCTTACCAAAATGACTGAGAATTTTGAAGGGACCGACATATCGAGGACTGAGCTTTCCTTTCTTGTCGAATCTATTTATTCCCTTCATGGGAGAGATTTTTAGATATATATATTACCAATCTCGAACTTGAGATCCTTTCTGCGCACATCTGCATAAGACTTATGTCGGCTCTGAGCAGCCCAGAGTCTTACTCTAATTAACTAGACTTTTTCTAAGGCATAGAATACTAAGTTAGGCCCTATAACTGAGGCCTTACTAACTTCCAACCAACCGACTGAAGATCTACATATCCTACCACAAAGAGCTTTAAATGGAGCCATCCAAATACCGGAATAATAGCTATTATTATATGCAAACTCAATCAAAGGCAAGTGGTCATCCCAACTACCATTGAAATCAATTGTGCATGCTCTTAGCTTGTCTTCTAAAGTCTAAATGGTCCTTTTTGCTTGACCATCTGTCTAAGGATAAAAGGCTGTACTGAGATGAACTTGGGTACCAAGACCCTTTTGGAACGCTTTCCAGAAATGAGAGGTGAACTGGGTACTTTTGTCTGAGATAATAGATAACGGAACACCATGCAATTTGACCAACTCTCTGATATAGAGTTTGGTGTAATCCTCGGCTGAATAAGAGGAATAGACTGGAAGAAAATGAGCTAATTTGGTCATCCTATCTACAATGACCCAAACTGAATCATGTTGGTGACGAGTACAAGGCAAACTCGTCACGAAGTCCATGTTCACTTCTTCCCACTTCCAAGAAGGAATACTGAACTTCTGCATGGACCCACTAGGCTTCTAATGCTCTATCTTAAACTGCTGATATGTATAGCACTTAGCCACAAACTCTGCAACATCTCTCTTCATTCCACTTCACCAATAGATTTCCTGTAAGTCGCAGTTCATCTTTGTAGCCCCTGGATAAATAGAGTAGCGCACACCATATGCTTCTACAAGAATTCACTGCCTTAAGTCTTCTATACCTGGAACACAGAGATGATTCTAACAACGCAATACACCATCTCCCCCTTGGGAGAAAACCTCTACTTTCTAATCATTGACTGACTCTTTTAACTTGACAAGGCTGGGATCTCTATCTTACTTTTCTTTCACCTTGGAAATTAGAGATGATTCTGAACTATTCTAAACCCATATATTACCCTCTAAAGAATCAACTAGGCGGACACCTAATCGGGCAAGATGATGAACTTCCTAAGATAACTTCTTCTTACTGTCCTCAATATGAGTGATACTACCCATAGACAGTCTATTGAGAGCGTCGACCACTACGTTGGCCTTGCCTGGATGATAAAGGACACTCATGTCATAATCTTTCAAGAGCTCTAACCACCTTCTCTGATGAAGATTGAGATCTTTTTGAGAAAAAACATACTGAAGGCTCTTATGATCTGTGAACACATCTACATGAACCCAGTATAGATAGTGCCTCTAAATCTTCCAGGAAAATACTATAACTTCTAACTCGAGATCATGATTAGGATAATTCTTCTCATGGGGTTTAAGCTGTCTAGAGGCGTAGGCTATGACCTTACCATGCTACATGAGTACACAACCCAAACCTACTCTGGATGCATTACAATAGACTACAAACCTATCTGAACCCTATGAAAGAGCTAAGACTAGAGCTGAGGTGAGTCGAGTCTTTAACTCCTGAAAACTCTTCTCGCAAGGATCTGACCACTGAAACTTGACTTTATTCTGAGTCAATCTGGACATAAGGGATGCAATAGAAGGAAATCCCTCATCAAACCACCTATAATATCCATCCAAACCCAAGAAACTCTGGATATCTGATGGAGAGATAGGTTTGGGCTACTTTCTTACCACTTCGGTCTTTTGAGGATCAACCCTAATGCCATCACCGAAAATGATATAACCAAGGAATGTTACTGACCTTAACCAAAATTTGCACTTACTGAATTTGGATAATAGTTGATGATCTCTGAGGGTTTGAAGCACAATTCTGAGATAGTTTGCATGATCACACTCACTGAGGAAATAGACCAGAATATCATTTATGAAGACTATGACGAACATGTCTAAGTACTGCTTGAACACGCAGTTTATCAAGTCTATAAAATCTGCTGGGGCATTGGTAAGACCAAAGGACATAACTAAGAATTCAAAGTGACCATACCGAGTATGAAAGGCTATTTTCAAAATGTCATATTCTCTGACTTTGAGCTGATGATAGCCTGATCAGAGGTCAATCTTAGAGAAATAGTTGGCAACCTAAAGTTGATCGATTAAGTCATTGATTCTGGGAAGAGAATACTTGTTCTTGATCATGAATTTATTGATTTGATGGTAATCAATACATATTATGAGAGAATCGTCTTTCTTCCATATGAATAAAACTGGTGCACCCCATGGGGAAACACTGGGCTTGATGAATCCTTTATCTAAGAGATCCTTCAACTACTCTTTCAATTCTCTGAGTGCTACTAGTGCCATTTAGTATGGCAGAATAGATATAGACTGAGTATCTGGAAGAAGATCAATACCAAATTCTATTTTCCTTTTGGAAGGAATTCCAGGAAAATCTTCGGGAAAGACATTTGGATATTCACTCTTGACTGGGACTGAATCAATACTGGGAGTTTCAGAACTAGTATCCTTAACTCGAACAAGATGATAGACACATCCCTTAGATATTATTTTCCATGCCCGGAGGTAGGAAATAAGCTCACCTCTGAACGCTGAAGTACTACCTTTCCACTCTAGGACAGGTTCATTCAAAAATAGAAACTGAACTATTTTGTTTCTGTAGTCGATTATGGCATAGAAGGAATGAAGCTAGTCCATTCGGAGAATGATATCAAAATCAGTCATCTCTAATTTGACTAAGTCTACTGAGGTGACAACCTGAGATACCATAACCAGATAGTTCCTGTATACCCGTCGGGCTATGATAGTATTACCCACTAGGGTAGATACTGAAAAGGGCTCTGCTAGAATTTTGGTACTAACTCCAAAATCAACTGTTATATAGGGAGTAACAAAAGACAAAGAAGCTCCTGGATCTAGCAAAGCGTAAACATGCACATGAAAGATTTGTAATATACCAGTAACCACATCAGGAGAATTTTCCTAATCTTGCTGGGACTGGAGAGCATAAATTCAATTTGGGCATTGCCCACTAGTAGCACTAGAGGTGGCACCCTACTGATTTGGGCAATCGGACTGAGCTAGGGAATGGTTTTGGAGATCCTGATAACCTGACTGGGACAATCTCAAACTCTGTGGCCTGGCTTTCCATATCTAAAATATACATCGTTACCAGCTCTGCAAGCACCCTTGTGGTTCTTACCATATGTCTGACAAAGGGGATTAGTTCAGGAATTACTGACACTACCCTGAGACTTAGAGCCTAGAGCTCTATCTCTATTACCATCCCTGAACTTAGGAGCTGGAGCTCTAGATGAATAAGGAGTTAGAACTGATGACTTAGGATGAAACTAAGAATGATTTCCTCCTTCTGATTTGGGCTGAGCAAAGTTGAAACTACATGTCCTTGCTCTCTTATTTTGCTTCGCCCTCATCTTAATCTTTTTCTCCTCTATCTGCTGAGTATGATTCATAAGTCTGGCTATGTTTATATCACTATTCAACATCACGGACCTGCACTCATTGACTATACTATCATTCACCCCAGAAACAAACTTACTCATCTTGGCCCTACTATCTGCAACAACATGAGGAGCATATCTGGCTAGTTGAGTAAACTTAAGAGAATATTCTTTCACGATAATATTGCCCTTCCTGAGGTTGATAAATTCTAACACTTTATCTTCTCTCAACTCTAGGGGAAAGAATCTAAGAATGCTGTGACAAACTCCTCCCACTCAGTAGGCCCTGCATCATCTGGCCTTTCTGACTTCTACTGTTTGTACCAAGTGTGACCAACATCCTGTAACTGATATGAAGCTAGCTCTGCACTCTCACTAGAAGTAACCCCCATGATATTTGTAACCTTCTAAACCTGATCAATAAATTCTCGAGGGTCCTCATCTGACTTAGACCTAAAAGAGGATGGAGGATTCATTCGGGTGATATTCTGAATCCTGGCTACAGCTGAATTGGCCATCGAGTTGGCTGGAATGATAGTTGGTTGTTCATTTTGAGCAGCAACTGACTGAGCAAGAGTAGTGAATGCAGCTCTGAACTCCGCATAAGAAACATATTTGCCCAAAGGATATTCGGGCTGAGGGGCAAGCTGATTCTCATTTCTTCTTTTGGGAGGCATGTTTTGTAAAAGAAAGGGGGAAACTAATTAGACCAGGCTGAGAGATTTACTAGAGATTATGCTCACTGGCACGACATAAATACTGAAAGAAGGGAAACTATTCCTAAAACATCTATAGCCTCCTGCACATAAATGTGGCGAACAACATACCCTTGTATATAACTCTACTATATATGGCTTTTAGAATTCTACGGACTCTATTGAACCTTAGGATCTGATACTAAGTTTGTAATGCCCAAAATCTGGCACCCGAAATGCTACACGGTACTCATGACCTCGAAGGACCACAAGCTAACCCATGACTGATATCTGTACCTGTACACTGCATAATATACTATATAAATGCATATATAAAGGTTGAAAGGTCATAAGATTCAAAGATCTGATAAAACATAACATCTGATGGTATGGTATATCAATACCAAAATGACTGAAATAACTGACTGAACATGCTAGTCTGAATGCCTCTAAACTGTCTGAATAAGGAGTTGATGGGACATGTCCCCAACTAACTCCAACTACTAAAATAATTAATTAATGAGATAATAAATTAATGGTCATGTCCTCGAAGGGTGAGGACTCACTGCTAACTCTGACGGCTGAGACTGGAATGCTACTGATGCT
>NW_025854990.1:0-1671 GCF_002878395.1 Capsicum annuum
GATGGAATATACTGTGTTCTGAGGACTGACTGAGAGTACTGAAGTTATTGAGTTTACTGAGATTACTGAATAGGACTGATCTGATGGATACTTTATTTATTGAGATTTCTTGAGTCATGAGGCTGACTAAATTCTACTGATCATGGATTGACTGATATTATTGTGAAAACCAGACATGGCTCTAGGCACACAGCTAAATTGTCGGGTACAAGTACCCCCAGGACTCGATGGAAAAAAACTGACATAGCATGGATTACTTGAACACATGACCAACAACACAATTCATAATTAATATATTGAAGCACTTCATCAAATATGTGATATGCATAAACATGTACGGAAATGGGGCTTTCATAATCTCATGCTAGTTGGGCACTTTTCCTTCATATAGGCACTTAATCAAACACATGGTAGGCATAATATATGTCGAGAACATTATGCAATAATTAGACATCATGATTAAATATCTAATTTCATCATCCTAGGGTTTAATCATAGGTTCACATGAATATACATCTATACAAATCAATTTCACTTAACATTGATCACCCAACAAGGATTTGAATTCAAGTGATCATTCTCAGCATAAACAAAACAAACCCAACATGAAATTCATAAATAAATCCATAATCTTGAACTCAGAAAAGAGATTCTTGGGCTTCATGGATGAAAGGAGTCCATAAATAAAAACTATGCATTCCTTAGTTCGTAAATACATGAAGATTGGTGGAGGAAATTCTTGAACTTATATCTTCTATGAAAAACCCTAATGTGTTCTTGTGAGGATTTTAAGAGAATAGAGTATATTTTGGTGTAATGGAGGCTCAAATCCATGATTTTGAGCTTATATAGAGTAGGAAAATATACCTTTTTAACCCTAGGACGTATATTTTAATTCTTGTGTAAATTTTTTGATTTCCATCCCTGGTGTGATGCACCACTATCATGCCAAGTTACTGGAAGTAGACAATTGGGAATCTGCATGGTGGCGTGATGCAGAGCTATCGCGTTGCCACCTTGTTTTAGCATGGAAGTTTGGCGCGATGCGCCACTATCACGGAGCAATAATGGAAATTAACAGTTGCAATTTAAGTTGTCTCTGCGATGCGCTGATGGCTCAGGTGATACACTGTCTCACTAAAAATTCTCTAACTCTTCGCCCGGGTGTCGGATTTGGGCTAATTTGGTATCGATGAAAAGCTTATTGAATTTTCACATGAAAAAAAGTGAAAATCTTGAAAATAAAACATGTATAAAAGTGGATTCATATTTGAAACAAGTCTTTGAAATTCTTAGGACGAATTTAAGCCGGTAAAAGTACGGGGTATTTCAGAAGTGTCCCTATGTTCCAGGTCCCAACTCTCAACCTAGAAGTACCCTTGTCCCACCTAGCCCTGCTATCCCTTGCCCCAACCCTAGTCTCAAACTTAGACCCGACCTCAGTCCTAACCCCAATCTATGACATAACCCTAGTCCACTATCTATCAAACTATCCACCACTTAAAAAGGTATGATAGAAGAAAATGAATAAAAAAGAGACAAAAAACACGACTAGCAATAAAGTACGACTAAAAACAGCTAAATAAGCAAACAAAAACCATCAAGCAGGCTTGATACTCACAATAAATAACAAGCACTTTACTACCTACCATAAATAGGTATGCTAATAAA
>NW_025854991.1:0-491 GCF_002878395.1 Capsicum annuum
TATGCATAAACAATACTGACTGATATGAACGTCAGAATACATACATGCATAAGCAACTATAACTGAACTCGTGGAGATACTGACTACTGAGTCTGAATACTGACAACATGAGTGTACTGATACTGAGATACTAAATAGATGAACGACTATTTCTGACAGTTTGAATTATGAAAAACTAGTCTAGTTGACTGTGTCTGACAGTCCTGAAGTTGAATACTGATATCATGAATTCTGATAACTGATATGACTGATACATGAGTTTAGAAAACTAATGTAACTGATATAACTGTGATGATAGGCCTAACCGATATGACTGATACTGAGCAACTATATCTGATAGTCTAAGTTCTATTAGAACTATTTGAGTTCTATTTTATATAGAGTAACTAAATTTGAGATCAGTCATATCTAGTAGGTGATCTTTAAATCTGATAATTTTGATAATGTTTAACTATAGTTGAGATCATTCCTGTCTAATGGGTGATCTTGAA
>NW_025854991.1:591-3614 GCF_002878395.1 Capsicum annuum
ATCTCAAATTTAGTTACTCTATATAAAATAGAACTCAAATAGTTCTAATAGAACTTAGACTATCAGATATAGTTGCTCAGTATCAGTCATATCTAGTAGGTGATCTTTAAATCTGATAATTTTGATAATGTTTAACTATAGTTGAGATCATTCCTGTCTAATGGGTGATCTTGAAGTCTATTTATAATGGTAAGGATTAATTATCTCTAACAGTACTGAATTCGTACTACTGAACTGAGTTAACTGTATCTGACAGTCCTGAAACTGTAACTGAAACTGTGGGATGTATTCATCTAACTGACATGCCCCAAGCTAAGCTGACTGAGGTCCAATCTCTGCCCTGACTGGAAGGGTGTCAATATCGCGCCACTAGTAAGGACAATATGTGAGCAACCCTCATATAACAGGTAACTCTAGTATGAACGGTGGGAACCCTCATATAACAGGTTAAGCCACCTCATCTACCCTCATATAACAGGTTGTAATGTCTCAACCTATGCTGGCTGCATAGTTCTGGAACTTAGGGATTGCTTCTAAGGATCTCAGTCCTAATCTAACGGGTGAGTCCCTATCTCTAGGATCACTCGGTGCTGAATCCTACTCCCATCTGAAAGACACTAAACTAAATAACTGGGATTAACTGAATAACTAAACTAAACTAATTAGCTGAACCGATACTGATTAACTAGATTGATACTAGTGGTATTGTTTAGCGAAGCTAAACTAAGTTTACTGGATTTCGATGACTGACGAAATGTACTGAGTTTTGAGGATTGGTTGAGAGTACTGAAGTTATCGAGACTAACTTTGAATACTGAGGTTACAGATATTACTGAGTACTGAGGTCACTGAGATTACTGAACTACTGAGATTACTGAGGTTACTGAGCACTGAGATTACTGAGAATACTGAACTACTGAGATTACTGAGTTTTCCTGAGTCATATGATTGACTGAATTCTACTGAATTATGGCTTGATTTTGTATATCATGAAACATGACATAGCTCTAGGAACACAGCTATATTTTTGGGTATGAATACCCCCAAGACTCAATGGAAGGAAACAAACACAACATGACTGACTTGATCATAAGATTGGAGTCCACAATTCACATTGTCATAAGTAGGGGATATTATACTTCATGTATTTATTCAACATCTCAAACATGGTAGGGGAAAGCATGGATATATTCATGTACATAATTCATATCTCCATTATCATACATGTTTCATACCACAACAATAACAACACATAAATAGCATGGAAATCCATATTGAAGTGTACAGCTAACATGGACTTGTCATTTAGATATCATGGAATCATGTAAATATGAATTGCTAGCATCCTAGGCATTTTATCAAACACCTTGCATGCATTCTTTAAGGCAAAGGTAGATTTCATACTTGCATCATATCAAACCAACCAAAGTTCATGTTTTTTCAACTAAGAACCACATATATTTCATGAAAACACCTTTAGATATTATCTTGAAACTTAAACAACAATCATCAACAAGTACATGCTCATATCACCACAAAAAGTTTACAAAATAACATTTAAAAGTATGATTCTTGAGCTATATGAACGAATTGAATCCATAGATGAACACTACGCATACCTTAAAGCTTGATCTTGAAAGAGATCTAATATTTTTTAAGGTTCCTAAAGAAATCCTTAGGCCTGCCCTTGATTTTTCTTGACTAGGGTTTAACCCCTTTAGGAAAGAATGATCTTGTTCCTGAGAAGATGATCTTGAGAGAAAACCCTAATCTTGTGGTTAAAAGTGTATGAAAGAGCTTTTTGAGATATTTTAACTAAAGAGAATGGAATATAATACATTCCTTGAGGGTTATAAGTCGTGAGAAGTGAAGGGAAAATACCAAAGTACCCTTATGAAATAAATTCCCAATTGTTGAAAATAATAGTAGACGACATTTTGACAAGGCGTCAAAAATATCATCACACAGAAGCTGGATTCTACCTAAGGCTGACGACATTTGTGACATGGCATCAAAAATATGGTAAGCCATCAAAAATGTCATCACATAAAAGATGGATTTTGCTTAAGGCTGACGACATTTGTGACATGGCATCAAAAATGTGGTAAGCTACCACGAATTTTGTCACTTAGGAGCTGGTTTCTGCCTAAGGCTGATGACCTTCGTGATAGGGCATCACAAACGAATGTCGTCACTTAGGAGCTGGTTTCTGCCTAAGGTTGACGACCTTCGTGATAGGGCATCACAAATGTAGTAAGCTACCACGAATGTCGTCACTTAGGAGTTGGTTTCTGCCTAAGGCTAATGACCTTTGTTATAGGGTGTCACAAATATGGTAAGCTACCACGAATGTCGTCACACTATTTTCAGCCTGACATGCTGGAGTAAAATAGGAATAACTCTTTTCTCTAATATCGGATTTAGGCAAAATTGGTATCGTTGGAAAGGTAATTAATTATATATCTGTTGATCATGAGCTCAAAAATTTTAAGTATAATGAGAGATATGCTCGTTTGAAGTTGACTATACCAATATCCTTCTTAAGAATTCAATCGGTAAGGAATGTTTTGATTCGTCTGATATCTGGGAGTTATTTGAAGCCTTAATATACATCTAAATTACTCATAAAACTATAAAATAACCATGATGTACTATGAATGAGCTTGGTACATGGCTCTAATATTGGTTTGGATTTTTTGGGGTATTACACATAACATTCCCAATGTCGGATGAATTCTGAACATATAACAAGATAGATTCAAGAATAAATAGTATATATATATGATCAATATCTAACAACCAAGCCATAACAATTGATGAACACCACCCAAGTCTACAATAAGACTTCTAAATAAGAGTTAAAACTGAATATCAATAAGGCATCGGTACATGCCCCAACTATAGCCAAAATCAAGTCTAAACAGTCTAAAACATAAGAGACCAAAACATGAATAGTAGTCTTCCGATTTATGAAAGCTCACCACTTCTATGACAACTCATGAGATGTTCTCGGATTCTAATTA
>NW_025854992.1:0-1133 GCF_002878395.1 Capsicum annuum
CAGTAGCAGTTCAGTAAGCAGTGAGTCCTCATCTTTCGATGACATGATCGTTACATTTATTATTCTAGTATTTCAGTTTATTTTCAGTTTAGGGAGTTAGTTGGAGACATGTTCCTTCAACTCCTTATTCAGACAGTTTAGAGGCTTTCATACGATTATAGATTTTTTAGATTCAGACTTTAGTATTTCTAGTTTTGTTTTGGTTTTGTGATACCACCTTATTTCAGATATTTTATTATTCAATATTGAACCTTACGCCCTCTTTGTTCATGTTTCTGCATTATATATATATATATATATTATGCAGTTATAGGTACAGTTATCAGCCATGGGTTAGCTTGTGGTCCTTCGAGGTCATGGCACCGTGTAGCGTTCTGGTTTAGAAAATTAGGGCGTTACACTTATTTTGTCTTTTTATAGATATCGTCATTACTTACGTATCCAAATTGTGTAACGCTTCTGAGTCAAAATCCATTCATGAATCATCATCTATATTTGGGTCTTGGATGAATTGATCCATGGCTGAATTATAGTCTTGATCATACTCATCACTGTCTCGGTCTGATAGTGCCAGTCTTGTTCCCATTCAGGGTGATCTTATTTCTTCTCTTGGAATTCTGGATCTTGGTCATGGAGGTTCTGGATTCATTGCTATTTTTTTGGGTTGTTATTTTGCTAACAATTTTTTATTGAGTCTACTACTTTTTTTACTATATTTCTTTTTTTATTTTTCTTTTTTCCTAAGAAAAAACCATTCCTAATCTTTGAAGAGTTTCCGTTGTTTGTTGTCTAGGTACCTTTGGTCTTGAAACTGGATGGGAGTATTCTCCCTACACTTTTTAGCAAAGAGTCGGCCATCAATGGATTTGATGAGTCTTTACCAGCTATCGTTTGAGTTGGAATAGCTGTATTATTACCTAATATAGTAGGTCTTTCTGTATTTATTGGGGAATGCACACCCATTAACAGATTTAAGAAGTCTTTACCAGCTACCGTTTGAGATGTACTAGCTGTATCTTTACCTGATACAATAGGTTTCTATTTTTGAGTAAGATGGAAACTTTTTGGGATTATTTGAGTCTAAAAAATTTGTTGAGTCTGTTGTGATAATTCATAATGAAGAATCTTTATAC
>NW_025854993.1:0-2043 GCF_002878395.1 Capsicum annuum
TTCATAAACAGTCAGTAGAAGTTGATGAATTCCGTTTTAGTTTTGGTTTTAAAGGCAGAATTGTAATCTTGTAAATTCAGTTTTGTATCGATCAGATTCAGAAAAGAGTTATTTTCCGCAGATTTATATAGATTTATACTTTTTGTTTAGTTGCTTATGATTTATGCCAGTAGAAGGGTTAGCTTGGGGTCACTTGTGACTCTAAGCACCGTGTGACATCTCGGGACCCAATTTCGGGGCGTTACATACACTGGGGTGATACACAGGGCATCTACGAACTGGTTCATAACTAAACATTAGAGAGCTAAAACTAATGCATGATGCATAAAATGAGTTATACTTACAACTGCTAAGGTACTCTATCCTGGTAGAGTTACCTTACTGAGATTTTTGACAGTATGACTAGATGGAAAGATGTGAAAACAAACTATACGAATCTGATTGTATGATGCTAAACTGAACTGCTGGCTTTACTGACTAACACATGCTAAGAATTCAAGCTTAACTATAGCACTGCTTCTGCATTCTTTTAGCTAAACCTTCCACCTTAGCCTCAAGTCATCATCATAAATCTGGGAACACTTCACTAAACTCTGAACTGAACTACAATCATTCTACTCTAGGGTATGTGGCACATTAATGTACCTAAATGATAACTTATCCATAAAGACTGCACTTGAAAGTATAAAGCTCACTGCTAATACTATCCCAAAACTATCTGCAGGGACTACCTGAGAAAGCTCTATCTGTAGGACTTTGGGCTTCACTACTTCTGCTACCTTAAGAATAAGGTAAAGCTGACATGAATGGAACATAATGAGAATCCACATAAGTTTCTCAGAGAACCTTTCTATAGCATGATCTTAGACATGAAAAAAGAAAAACTATTCCTAAAACATCTTATAGCCTCCTGCCTATAAATGTGGCGCGCAACACACCCATGTACAAGACTCTACTAGATGCGGCTGTCAGACATCCTAGGACACTATTGAACCTTAGGCTCTGATACTAAATTTGTAGTGCCCAAATTTTTTGAACCAAAATGCTACACGGTGCTCATGACCCCGAGTGACCACAAGCTAACCCATGACTAATATCTGTACCTGTATACTGCATAATATATGAATATAAATATGAAAACATAAACTGAAAGGCCATAAGGTTCAATACTGAACATAATATGTATAATAACAATGTCTGAATAAAGTAGTACCACAATACCAAAACAAAACCAAAATACTAAAGTCTGAATCTAGTCTGTAATCTAGTCTAAAATCCTCTACTGTCTGAATACCTGAATAAGAGCTGATGGGACATGTCCCCAACTAACTCCCGACTACTGAAAGCCAAATTGAAATACTAATATAATAAAGTAGTAATCATGTCCTCGAAGAATGAGGACTCACTGCTGTTTCTGACTGCTGAAATTTGTAATGCTACTGCTACTTTGGAACTCGTGCCTCTAAACTTATGGTGTAACATAAGAGAAAGCATCATAGCACAAATGCATCAGTACGTCTGAATGTACTGAGTATACGAGAGAAATAGGATAAATGCAAAGGGTTTATCTGCATGAACAATGCTGACTGATATGAACATGAGAATACATATATGTATAAGTAACTATAACTAAAATCGTAGTGATACTAACTACTAAGTCTGAATGCTAACAATATGAGTTTACTGATACTGAGATACTGAATAGATGAATGACTATTTCTGATAGTTCAAATTATGAAGAACTGGTCTGATTGGCTGTGTCTAATAGTCTTGAAACTGAATACTGATAATGTAAGCTATAACGACTGATCTAACCGATATCACTGTGATGATCGACCTAACCGATGTAACTGATATTGAGCGACTATATCTGAAAATCTAAATCTTCTAATAATGATTAAGAGTGACTAAGCTTGAGATCAGGCCTAACTAACGGTGATCTCTAGAACTGATATTTAGAATACTCAACTAATCTGAGACTAAGATCAAGCCTATCTGATGGGTGACCTCTGTAAGTACTGATACTGAATAACTTTATGTTAG
>NW_025854994.1:0-1873 GCF_002878395.1 Capsicum annuum
TTTCATTTTTGTAGTTAATGCATAGATGCAACTTCGCTACCAACAACTACACGAATTCACATTTTGAACTTTGGCACTTTTGGTACCAATAAATGTTTTATCAATGTGATACTTTTAGAATCTGTATGTAACAATGTAATCTTTGTTCTGTCTAATATGAACCATAACGTTCTATCATGTAATTATAACATGACATGATTTACTACTTCACTTACTAAAACTGTTTACTCTGCCATCAATATTTTGCCCGTGTATAGTACGGGCTCGTGCCCACTAGTAAAGTTTAAATTACTATGTTTTTCATTCCTATTTAAGCGTTGCTGATTCATTTTATTTGTCTCAAAAGAATATATAATTTTTATATTTAATATTGAAGAAATTGGATAGGGTCACGTGGGACAATTTGAATCCATATTAATAAATAAATAAATAATATATAATAGTTATATATTTAATTTATAAATTCAAAGAGACACAACTATATGAAAAGTTGTATCTCTTTGGATTTATAAAAAGGGTTTTATGTAGAGAAACAACCTAACATTTTCCCTTCTTGAAAAGCAAATACAAACCCTTAAAAATTTCCTCTTTCTTCTTTCTCTCAAGTTCCATTCAAGTTTCTTGTGAAGATTTCTTTTATTCAAAGCATTGGAAATATTCTATAACGACATGTTAACTTATGTAAAAAATATTATCGTCGAGCTTAATAAAGGTGATAAGCTTAACGGTGATAATTATGAAATATGAAGCATGAAAATTCAATATGTCCTAAAAAAGAAAGAGACTCTTGAAGCTCTTAATGTGTCTTTGACACTTTCTGAAAATGGTGATACCTGTCAACATGTGAAAGATCTTAAGGCACATTAAGCTTGGAAAAGAAGAATTATCTTGCTTGCTTAACGCTGTTGAGCAATATGAATAAAGATATCATGAGATATTTCAAAAGTATGACGATGCTAAGAACATATGTAATGGCGTGGGTCTTTGATCCTTGAAAGTTTCTGCAATTTTATCCTCACTATCCTGACTACGACTCACCCTATGAGTCATAGGGTATCTTGAAGGGCTAGGAGACCCTAGTCGAAAGGTGTCCAGTGAATGGTGTTTGAGTTACTGTCCTAGGTACAACTTGGGGACATGAGTCATAAAGATACATGAAAAGTTATTGGAAACATATCATAACCAAATCAAAATTAAGTGGTAAAGGTTTGCACTGAGTATGAGTGTTTCACTATAAGTCATAAGGAATTGTTACGAGTCGTTAGGTGCAAATTGTAAGATGTCCAATTTTCACCTTATTGGATTTCATGTTGATTAGGATTGGACCCTACAATTCGTAGGGTACCATGACGAGTGGTACCAGTTGAGTTATAGGGTAACAATGTGTCGGTGTCCTGGAACTGTCTTGGTTATGACTCAGTCACTTGCAACAATTTTACCATTTTTTCATTAAAGGCACTTTGGAAATTTCCCCTCTACCCTAATTGTAACCCATGACTTAAAACCCCATTAAGGACCCCATTAGCATTATTAACTCACTAATACACTATTAAAAATACTCTTCAATTCTCTCAAGAAACCATACTTAGGGTTTCTGAGAAGCAAGTCATCCAAGGGCTTAAAAGTTGAATTCCTTTTGTGACACTTGTTATTTTAGGCCTGTTACTCTTCTTCATTGTTAATTTGTTAAAAGCATATGGTTTAAAGTATTGTTCATAAGATATTTATATTGATTTTAAAATAAAGGTTGGGGTTTTTGAATACTTGTTGTTGAACAATGTTTTCCCATGGATGATGTATGATTTTCATGCTTTAATTATAGTTTTGAACTTATGGGTGTCTGTGTATGGTGAATGAACAAGGGAATTATGAT
>NW_025854995.1:0-9012 GCF_002878395.1 Capsicum annuum
CACGAAGGGGCATAGGGGGTATGTCATGACCTACGAGGTTATTTGTTACATCATCATCATCGATGCCTTATTCAGGAAGGCGTGCACAACCAATGGGTCATGTTAGAGGTGATAGAGGAGCCACGAGTTCTAGCGGGGCTCAAAATCATACGTATGCTCTAGCGGATCGACAAAATTTAGAGGCTTCCCCAAATGTGGTTACGTGTACGTTGTCTATCTTTTCATTCGATGTATATGCCTTAATTGATCCCGGTTCTACATTATATTATGTTACTCCATTGGTTGCTGGAAAGTTTGAAACAATACCCGAACTGTTAGTTAAGCCATTTGAAGTGTCCACACCGGTTAGGGAATCTATTATAGCTAGAAGGGTTTATCGAAACTGCATAGTAGCTGTTTTTGGTCATGATACGATGGCTGATCTTGTGGTGTTAGAAATGGTAGATTTTGATGTTATAATGGGTAGGGAATGGTTGGCGTCTTGTTATACCATAATTGATTACTGCACCAAAAAGGTATATTTTCATTTTCCAAATGAATCAGTCCTTGAATGGAAAGGTGAAATTGGTGCGCCAAGAGGTAGATTTATTTCTTATTTTAAGAAAAGAAGAATGATTTCCAAAGGATACATATATCATTTATTTAGATTAAGGGATACAGAAGCGGAGCCACCAACTCTTCACTCTGTCCCGGTGGTAAATGAATTTTCTAATGCATTTCCTGAAGATCTTCCAGGTTTGCCTCCTGAACGAGAAGTAGAGTTTGGTATTGATGTAATACCAGGCACCCAACCAATCTTCATTCCTCCGTATAGAATGGCCCCAGCAGAATTACGAGAATTGAAAGAGCAATTGAAAGATTTGCTAAAGAAGGGATTCATAAGGCCTAGTATGTCCCCCTGGGGAGAACTAGTGTTATTTGTGTGCAAAAAGGATGGCTCGCTGAGGATGTGTATTGATTATTGGCAATTGAATAAGGTGACTATTAAGAATAAATATCCTCTCCCAAGAATTGATGATTTATTTGATCAGTTACAAGGCGCCAAGTGCTTTTCTAAGATTGATTTGAGGTCAGGTTACCACCAAGTGAGGGTCAAAGAGAAGGACATACCCAAGACAGCTTTTCGAACACGGTATGGTCATTATGAGTTTCTAGTTATGTCATTTGGGCTAACAAATGCACCCGCAACTTTTATGGATTTGATGAATAGGGTGTTTAAGCCATTCCTGGATGTATTTGTGATAATTTTTATACATGATATTCTAGTTTATTCTAGATCAGAAGAGGACCATGCCAATCACTTATGACAGGCATTGTAGACTCTTCGTGATTGTAAGCTTTATGCGAAGTTCTCTAAATGTGAGTTTTGGTTAAAGTCGGTGGCATTTTTTGGTAATATTGTATCTAGTGAAGGGATAAAGGTTGATGCTCAAAAGATAGAAGCTGTGAAGAACTGGCCAAGGCCCACAACACCTACGGAGATTCGTAGTTTTCTCGGGTTGGCCGGTTATTATAGAAGGTTTGTTGAAGGCTTTTCTTCCATTTCAGCACCCTTAACCAAGCTAACCCATAAAGCATCCAAATTCCAATGGAATGATTCCTGTGAGAAGAGTTTTCAAGATTTAAAGAACAAGTTGATTTCTACACCCATGTTGGTACTTCCAAAAGGCACCGAAGGGTATACAATGTATTGTGATGCTTCCAAAATTGGTTTAGGATGTGTATTGATGCAGCATGGTAAGATAATAGCATATGCTTCTAGACAATTGCGGCCACATGAGAAAAATTATCCTACACACGATCTTGAGCTGGCAGCAGTTATTTTTGCTTTAAAGATATGGCACCACTACTTATATGGGGTTCATGTTGATATATACTGACCATAAGAGCTTGCAATATATTTTTAATCAGAAGGATCTAAATTAAAGGCAGGGGAGATGGCTTGAACTATTAAAGGACTACGATATTGATATCTTGTACCATCCAGGGAAAGCAAATGTGGTAGCTGATGCATTAAGTCGTAAGGCTATGATGGCACCTATAGAAATTCAAGGGATGATTAAAGATCTTCACCAGTTAGCTAGTTTGGGAGTTCGCCTTCTTGAAACTCCGGATAAATAGTTTATCATACATAATGCTGCAAAATCTTCATTAGTAGCTAAAGTGAAAGAGAAACAATATGCAGATTCTATTTTATTACAGCTTAAGGAGAATGTTTAGAGTGGTGCAACCAAGGCATTTGAGCTTACGCTAGAAGGAGTACTTCAATGCCAAAATCGATTGTGTGTGTCGGATGTAGATGGGCTAAGAAAGAAGATTATGACAGAGGCACATTGTTCAAGGTATTCCATTCATCCAAGATCAACCAAAATGTATCAAGATTTGAAAGATATGTATTGGTGGAATGACATGAAGAAGAGCACTGCAGAATTTGTAGCTGAATGTCCAAATTATCAAAGAGTTAAAGTTGAGTACCAAAAACCCAGAGGTTATATGTAATGCATTGATCTTCCAAGATGGAAGTGGGACGTGATCAACATGGATTTTCTTATTGGTTTGCCTCGTACATCCCAAAAGTTCGATTCTATATGGGTGATTGTTGATAGGCTTACTAAATCCGCACATTTCCTACCAGTTAGGAACACTTACATAGTTGAAGAGTATACGAAGCTGTACATTAAAGAGATAATCCGATTATATGGAGTGTCAATCTCTATTATATCAGATTGGGGAACCCAATTTACCGTAAAATTTTGGAAGTCTTTTCAGAGGTGTTTGGGAACACAAGTGAAGTTAAGTACAGCTTATCACCCTCAAACAGATGGACAAGCAGAACGTACCATCGAAACACTTGAAGATATGCTACGAGCTTGTGTAATAGATTTTAAGGGCAACTGGGATGATCATTTACCTCTTATTGAGTTTGCCTACAATAATAGCTATCATTCAAGTATCAAAATGGCACCATAGGAAGCTTTATATAGAAGGAAGTGTAGATCACCAATAGGATGGTTCGAAGTGGGTGAAACTCTTTTGTTCGAACCGGATCTTGTTTATCAAGCCATAGAGAAGGTTAAAGTAATTCAGCAATGACTGAAAAAAGCCCAAAGTCGACACAAGTCATATGCGGATAGTAGAAGGAGAGGGCTAGAGTTTTCTATAGGTGATTGGGTATTTTTAAAGGTATCACCAATGAAAGGGGTAATGAGATTTGGCAAGAAAGGGAAGTTGATTCCCCGTTATACAGGCCCGTATAAGATCACTCGAAGGTTTGGACAAGTTGAATATGAATTAGAGCTACCCCAAGAGCTCTCATCAGTACATCCTGTATTTTATGTGTCAATGATTCGAAAGTGCATCGGAGATCCATCACATATCACTTCTACTAAGGATGTACAAGTTGTGGAAGATCTTACCTATGAGGAAGTGCCTATTGCTATTCTAGATCACCAAGTTAAGAAGATGAGGAATAAAGAGATAGCATCTGTGAAAGTACACTGGAGAAATCGTCAAAGGGAAGAGATTACATGGGAAGCTGAGGAAGCAATGAAATCTAAGTACCCTCATCTGTTCAAAGATGAAGAGAAAGTTCAAGAAAGAGACTTAGAACATTAACAAGTAAGTTTTTTTATATATGCATACTATTTATGTAATGATGTGAATATTAATGATGGACTTGAAATTGTTTCGGTTGAATAACTACGCTAACATTTGAGGACGAATGTCCTAAAGGGGGGAAGGATATAAGACCTCGTATTCAAGTACGTGTATCGGCGTATTCAAGTACATGTATTGGTCTTATTTATATGGAATTAATTTTTATTTTATTTTATTTATACCAGAATTTGGACGTTGATGGTTCCATGAGAAGGTTATTGAATAAGCTTTCTAACGATATAAATATTTCCAAAAACGGATAGGTTTCGGATATAATCGAGCACGTTTGAAACTATAAAATGGTGGCCGGGATATTTGGGAATAGTAAATGTGCAGAAAAATTTCCTGGACACAAATTACTGAGGCCAGCCAAATTTTTGGGTCAACTTCGAACGATCATAACTCCCTTAATATAATGAACTGGGAGAGATGCAACCTATTAAAATAAATATATTTGAGTCTTCTTTCCAATGCAATTGGTTTCATCCAAATCCAACATCTGAGTAAGGAGTTATACTCGTTTTACTTCAACCTAACAAAATAGATTTTTAGGGTTAACTTCAAACAACCATAACTCCTTGTACAGGATGAACTGGGTGGCCTACTTTATATGAAATGAAATCCCTTTGAATTATCCTTCAAACGATACCAATTTTACCCAAATCCGATATCGAAGCAAAGAGTTATAGTCGATCTACTTTAGCTTATCAAAACAGTCCACCAAAGGATAGATTTGACATTATTTAAATTTTAAAGGCATTTTGGTCATTTCCTATTATATTATGGACGGGAATATGTGTATATATACATGTATATGAGTTCAAAAACTCATTTTCATCATCAATCATTGAGAAAGAACAAACCCTAGCCAAATTTGACCTTTAAATTACTTTTGATTCAACAGTAGAAATTCCAAAGTAATCCGATAACTGCGTTTGTCATCTCGAGAGCTTTGAACGGCACCTATTATTTGTGCAAACAGGATTGCATAATCAAGAGGTGAATTCTAAGGTATGAATATTGTTTGCCTTTATTCTTTTCCATATGTATATGTGTGATAGAGGATTATATGTATTGGTTGTTATTAAAAGGTGATGGAAATAGGGTTATGGACTATTTTGCATGGTTTGGTTGTATTGAATTGTGGAAGATGGATATGGTAATTGAGTTATGGAAGGTGGATATGGTGATATACTATTGAATTGATGATTATTTATGTCTATGGCTCAATTTGGTTTAATGGATTGGTTGGAAGGATAAGTGAATCCAAACTTGATATTGGAGGATGTTGTATGAATATGCATGGCATATGAATGTAATTGGAATATAAGAGGTTTAAAGTGACACCCTTTATGGTGTAATTAAGGCTTACTACTTAACCACTAGTTTGGTGAATTCAAATAATTGAATTGTGATGTTTGGCTGCTAATACTAGATTGCTATATATGTTCATTGTAGATAAGTAATCCGAAAAGATGGGAAGTCCATTTGGGACTAGTATTAAAGGTTGACAGCCAGGTATGTAAAGCATACTCTATACCATATCTTTGGCATGAAAGTGAACAATTGTTCTATTAAGAAAGTTTCCAAAGTTATTCAATAACATGTGATCCATAATGGTTTTGTATGGTGTCCTACGTTACCAATGAACTTGTTTCCACCCTACAAGATGTCAAGACATTTCAATACTTACTTGTTTTCCAAATCTTACATGTCTATTGCACTAATGAATGTCAGAAGGTATCCGGTTACTCAAACAAGATCCATGTGCTATTAATGACTCCAAAACATTTCATTGATATACCAATAAGTTCCTACTTCATTGTTATGGCATTGATGACTCCAAAACACTTCATTGATGTGCCAATGAGTTCTTACTTCATCGTTATTGCATTGATGGTCTATTTATACGTCTCTTATTGATGTATCATTGTTTCAAAGTATCAAAAATATGGTGGCGACCGAAATAACAATCTCAAAGATTAATTGAACTAAGTGATGGAAGTTCTCTCTTATCGGGTGGTATCCCAGGGGCATAAGCCTATCATGGGTCGATCCCTATTTATGAGTTTATGGGTGGTATCCCAAGGGCATAAGCCTATCATGGGTCGATCCCAGTTGATATGTACTGGAGGCAGCCTAATGGTCACAGTACAGTACAGTAATGATTACAAAGATGATAAGAACGAAGGTAAAATGATTGAATAAATACAATGTACAGGTTGTCACAAGTTCTAGTAAGTGTGGTCCACTCCTATTACGATTTATTCACTTGTTTCTGATTTCTATTGAGCTCCTATATCATATGTCATTATCTATAGCTTTACATACTCAGTACATATTTTGTACTGACGTCCCCCACAGAGGACCTATATTTCATGCTGCAGGCACAGGTACCTCAGCTCATACACCGCACAAGTAGGAGCCAGGATATCTAGCTACTTTTGGTGAGCTCCAGTTTTCTTTGGGGCTTTCCGTGTCATATCCAGTCACTTTTGGTATTGTATAGAAGTTACTTATATGGCGGGGTGTGTCCCGACCTTAGTTAAACTCTGTGTATTGTCTAGAGGCTTTGTACACCTAATGTACTATCAAGGTGGTGTTTTGTTAATAGACGTGATGGCTCCAATGGTCAAGTAGTGCATATACATATATATATGTGTGTGATCGAGCTTATACAGGTGATTATTTCCTTTTATATGCGACATGATATTGTCTGAATTTCAGGTTGTCATAGAGGTATACATGGGAAGTATAAGGTGATGAGCTGGTTCTTCCAGGCCTCCTCGATTACGGGTGCCAGTCCTCCCCAATAGGATTTGAGGGGTGACAGAACCCAAATGAGAGTTGTCTTACGTATCTTGTGAAAACAAGAATCGAGTCTGCGTAGTTCATGCAGATTTGTGAATTAGTATATGCAATGTATGATTGTAAAATAAATGATGGTCATTCTTAAAAATAATGTGAAAGACAATCAAGAAAGAATTGGTTTTAGCATCAAAATTATTCTGATCAAATGATCGAAATAATAGATGTAAGGCACGGAATGAGCTTTGACCCAACTTTAGTATGCTGACAAAATTAAAAAAAAGTCAGACATTGAAGAAATTATGACATTATTTCCCCGCAATTGGCAAGATTTTATGATTGAAAGAATGTTGAACCCTCTTGAAAGTGAGGACCGATACATTATGAATTTAATAGTTTACGATGTTCGAAAAAAGAAATTAGGTATTCTTGCATTAAAATCAGGCGAGGATCTGGAGCTAGGCCGGCTAGGCACTAATGTCAATAAGATTTGGGTTTGAGGAGCTATTAAATTGTGCACTTGAAGGCTTTTGGAAAGCATTTTTGAACTGTTTTAGAAAATTGCCCCAATTTGAATACCGAAGAAATTATTCTTAAATAGTGAAGAGACCGAACCGTAATGCATGGCTGCCTACTATCTTGTCAGGACAAGAATCTGGTCAAAACGTAGTTCAAATCTATACGTAGTTATTGTCTATGTTGCTAAGGTGCATCTTTTAACTGATCCGCTATGCAAAACAAAGGTTAGACTACACCTTCTCACTAAAGTATAATCAATTTAGAGCAAATAAATATGTACAGTCACAATAATTCTTTAAATATGTACAAAGACTATAATAATATATCACTTAGGTCGCGAACCCTTCGGAAATTTGGACAAAAATTGACTAATATGCATATACCTAAAATGCATTATTTTAGCACTATACCTAAAAGAATAAATTTTGTATAGAGTCACCACCTAATTTTTTAGGAAAAATAGAAAACCTACTTATTTATTAACAAGTATAATTTTTATTTCAATCTACGAACCAATTTAAATTCTACGTAAGGGATCAAATTATTCCGAAGGAAAGGAATTAGGCACCCCTCAGAATCTACAAATGTATTTCCCGACCAGACTTAGGTTTATTAAAAGAAAGAGGAAAAATCGATGTTTGCAAGTACAAATATAAAATGTGTATTAAAACAATATAAACAATTTATATAAAGAATGTGTAAATTGCATATGTTATCATGAAAATATGTGTATGAAAAGTGTATGAAAATAAACAAAAATACATGAGAATATGTATGAAAAAATGAAAAGATTAAATAAAGAAAACTTGTTCAAAAGAAAAGATTCCGTAATGTTTTTAGAGTAAAATAATATGAATTATTCAATTAAATATCTAAATCAATTTAATTCTTTTATATAAATTGTAACAGCCTAAATTTACCTAACACGTGATGAGAACTGCGTAAATAAAGAATATCCCTCCCAACACCCTAAAAATAAAGTTTTCACTATAATAGTAATTGTACAAGTATAAAAAATATAAAAATACAAATATAAAACTTAAGGTCTTCTTTGCATGCTATTCCCGAATGAGTATTCTCAATAACCTGTTTAAACACTTGTAACAACAATGTTAGTAACAAATAAATAATAACAAAATAAATTATAAAAGTATGTGTGTATTTATGTAAAAAAATTTATTTTTTGTTAAAAAACGTGGACTCAAATTAGATTTTAAATACAATATGGCTATGAAGTGGTAGTTGATTTATTAGCCGTCTTAAATCGTCTTGCCAAGATACGAATCAAAAAACTTTTTGCGTTGTTATAAAATTTCATCATCTCCCAAATATATTTATTTTATTATGTATTTATTTACGTAATATCCGTCTTTTATTTGTACAGGCTTCGAAAATCGATGAAAAATTTTCTTCATCAGCCAAGTGTCGGCCCTTAACATAAAATAATAACTTTGATAAAATAAAATCAGTCTTTTGTAATGGGGTGGCCTTAAATATCCAGACGGAGAGATAATTTTATTGACCAACTGTCGGCCCTTAATACAAAATAATAACTTTGATAAAATAAAGTCCGTCTTTTGTAATGGGGTGGCCTAAAATATCCAGATGAAGAGATAATTCATTGGCCAAGTGTCGGCCCTTAATACAAAATAATAACTTTGATAAAATAAAGTCTGTCTTTTATAATAGGGTGACCTCAAATATTCAGACGGAGAGATAATTTTATTGGACAAACCAGTGTAGTATTTATTCATTACAAGGTAAAACGGAAGGATGAATATCCAAAATAATCCAAAATCAGCCACACAGTAACGAAGAAAAATCATCTGCATAAATTAATCACAATAATTCATGAAAAGTAAAGGAGTATAGCAACACATCCACGGCCGGTATAGCAAAAAAGGGAGAAAAGCCAAGACAGCCAAAATAGAGAAAAACCATAAGGTAGGTATTAAATAGCATTAAACTTGGCAAAGATTTCCCAAAACAGAGCAAATCCACAAAAATCAAATATTTAATATTCCCTCC
>NW_025854995.1:12012-17180 GCF_002878395.1 Capsicum annuum
AACCAAGTCAAAATTTTATTTTATTTTGAATTTATTTTGAAAAGAATAGGACCGAACCTGTAACACCCCATATTCAATTACGTGTATTGGCGTATTCAAGTACGTGTATTGGTCTTATTTATATGGAATTAATTTTTTTTATTTTATTTATACCGGAATTTGCCCATCGATGGTTCCATACGAAGGTTATTGAATGAGCTTTCCAACGATATAAAGATTTCCAAAAATGGATAGGTTTCAAATATAATCGAGCATGTTCGAAACTATAAAACGGTGGCTAGAATATTTGGGAATAGTAAATGTGCAGGAAAATTTCCTGCACACAAACTACTGAGGCCAGCCGAATTTTTGGATCAACTTCGAACGATCATAACTCCCTTAATATAATGAACTGGGAGAGCTGTGACCTATAAAAATAAATATATTTGAGTCTTATTTCAAATTCAATTGGTTTCATCCAAATACAACGTCTGAGTAAGGAGTTATACTCTTTTTACTTCAGCCTATCAAAATAGATTTTTAGGGTCAACTTCAAATGACCATAACTCCTTGTACAGGATGAAATGTATGTCCTACTTTATATGAAATGAAAGCCCTTTGAATTATCCTTCCAACGATACCAATTTTATCCAAATCCAATTTCGGAGCAAAGAGTTATGGTCGATCTACTTCAGCTTAACAAAACAGTCCACCAAAGGATAGATTTGACGTTATTTAAATTTTAAAGGCATTTTGGTCATTTCCTATTATATTATGGATGGGAATATGTGTATATATACATGTATATGAGTTCAAAAACTCATTTTCATCATCAATCATTGAGAAAGAACAAACCCTAGCCAAATTTGACCTTTGAATTACTTTTGATTCAACTGTGGAAAATTCAAAGTAATCCGATAACTGCGTTTGTCATCTCGAGAGATTTGAACAGCACCTATTATTTGTGCAAACAGGATTGCATAATCAAGAGGTGAATTCTAAGGTATGAATCTTGTTTTTCTTTATTCTTTTCCATATGTATATGTGTGATAGAGGATTATATGTATTGGTTGTTATTGAAAGGTGATGGAAATAGGGTTATGGACTATTTCACATGGTTTGGTTGTATTGAATTATGGAAAATGGATATGGTAATTGAGTTATGGAAGGTGGATATGGTGATATACTATTGAATTGATGATTATTTATATCTATGGCTCAATTTGATTTAATGGATTGGTTGGAAGGATAAATGAATCCAAACTTGATATTGGAGGATATTGTATGAATATGCATGGCATGTGAATATAATTGGAGTATAAGAGGGTTAAAGTGACACCCTTTATGGTGTAATTAAGGCTTAATACTTAACCACTAGTTTGGTGAATTCAAATAATTGAATTGTGACGTTTGGTTGCTAATACTAGATTGCTATATATATTCATTGTCGATAAATAATCCGAAAAGACGGGAAGTCCATTTGGGACTAGTATTGAAGGTTGACAGTCATGTATGTAAAGTATACTCTATACCATATCTTTGGCATGAAAGTGAACAATTGTTCTATTAATATAGTTTCCAAAGTTATTCAATAACATGTGATCCATAATGGTTTTGTACGATGTCCTACGTTACCAATGAACTTGTTTCCACCCTACAAGATGTCAAGACATTCCAATACTTACTTGTTTTCAAAATCTTACATGTTTATTGCAATAATGAATGTCAGAAGGTATCCGATTATTCAAACAAGATCCATGTGCTATTAATGACTCCAAAACGTTTCATTGATATACCAATAAGTTTCTACTTCATTGTTATGGCATTGATGACTCGAAAACTCTTCATTGATGTGCCAACGAGTTCTTACTTCATCTCTATTGCATTGATGGTCTATTTATATGTCTCTTATTGATGTATCATTGTTTCAAAGTATCAAAAATGTAGTGGTGACCGAAATAACAATCTCAAAGATTAATTGAACTAAGTGATGGAAGTTCTCTCTTATCGTGTGGTATCCCAGGGGCATAAGCCTATCATGGGTCGATCCCCAGTTGATATGTACTGGAGGCAGCCTAATGGTCATAGTACAGTACAGTAATGATTACAAAGATGATAAGAAAGAAGGTAAAGTGATTGAATAAATACAATATACAGGTTGTCATAAGTTCTAGTAAGTGTGGTCCACTCCTATTACGATTTATTCACTTGTTTCTGATTTATATTGAGCTCCTATATCATATGTAATTATCTACAGCTTTACATACTCAGTACATAGTTTGTACTGACGTCCCCCACGGGGGACCTACATTTTATGCTGGAGGCATAGGTACCTCAGCTCATACACCGTACAAGTACGAGCCAGGATATCTAGCTGCTTTTGGTGAGCTCTAGTTTGCTTCGAGGCTTTCCATATCATATCCAGTCACTTTTAGTATTGTAAAGAAGTTAGTTATATGGCGGGGTGTGTCCCAACCTTAGTTAAACTCTGTGTATTGTCTAGAGGCTTTGTAGACCTAATGTACAGTTAAGATGGTATTTTGTTAATAGACGTGATGGCTCCAACAGCCAAGTATTGTATATACATATATATGTGTGCTCGAGCTTATACAGGTGATTATTTCCTTTTATATGCAACATAATATTGTCCGAACTTCGGGTTATCATAGAGGTATGCATGGGAAGTATAAGGTGATGAGCTGGTTCTCCCGGGCCTCCTCGATTATGGGTGCCAGTCTTCCCCAATAGGATTTGAGGTGTGACAATAGTGGTATTTGAGAATTTCGTCCTAGTGTGTCTACAAAGCCGTGTCAACGTAGAGTCTTGTTTATCGGTGTGTCGTGCCCTGCATCTATAAACAGGAGGCTATGGACATTTAGAAATTGTTTCTTTTCTTCATGTCTTAGATCATGCGATAGAGCCTATATTGTATATGAAGTCATAGTTGACCACTGAATCTGTTTGTTTCTCTTATTATAGTAATGATGTTGCTTACCAGAAGCAAGAATACCAGTAAACAAGTAAATGTGGCTGTCGGATAGGGGACTAGTAAGTCACCCACTATACCAGCTAATCAAAGTGAGGCTCCAGCTGAGCATGCATCAAAAACTTCTTCCACTCCGGAAGAAATAAGGGAGAGGAGAACTATATCCCAGAGCCACCTACTAATGCTGCTGATCAAGATCTTAGAAATCCAGTGCAACTTTTGACTCGTATAGTTTCTGGAAAAGCTCAAGGGCAAGTCATTCCTACCACGGGTCCTAGTGGTACAGATAGCGCGGCTAGCCTTTGAACATAGGATTTTCTTAAGATGGATCCTCCCACTTTTACTGGATCAAATCTTAACGAGGACCCATAAGACTTTATTGATCAAATTCAAAGGGCCTTAGATGTTATGAATGTAATGGGTAGAGAGACAGCGGAGTTAGCGGCGTATAGATTCAAAGGGGAGGCTATATATTGGTACGAGGACTGAAAACGTTCTAGGGGTATTGATGCACCCCCAGCTACTTAGAAAGAGTTCAAAGAGGCATTTCTTGATCATTATCTTCCATTCGAGATTTGTCAAGCCCATACAGATCAGTTTTTAAATCTTTGTTAGGGGAATATGAGCGTGAGGGAGTATAGTCTCTGATTTAATTCCTTGTTGAGATATGCTCCTAATGTTGTAGCTACTGTGGGTGACAGAGTTCATCAATATATGGATAGGCTGGATCCATATCTGGTTAGAGATTGTACTATTACTGCTTCGAACAAAGATATGAACACAGCGAGGATCCAAGCTTTTGCATAGAAAATGGAAGATCAGAAGCAGAGGAGAAGAAAACAGGAATTAGAAAGAGGATATTCCAAGAGGGCCAGATCTACAGGTCAGTTCATGGCATCCCAAGGAGGGTTCAGACCATAATTTTCTGCTAGACCACGTAGGCTATTATCTTCTTGTTCCGCAGCTAATGCCCCACCACAGTTCCAAGGGTCCAGAGGAAATCAATTTGGGCACAGAAGTGAGAGTCAGAGTTCACGGATAGTGGGGTACCAAGGGCAAGGGAATAGAGCGAATCAAGACCTCCTCGAGAGACATGCAATAAATATGGAAGGTATCATTTGGGCGCATGTCGGATGGGGACTAATGTTTACTTTTGGTGTAGTATGTCGGGGCATATGATGAGAGAATGCCCACGAAGGGGCATAGGGGGTATGTCATGACCTACGAGGTTATTTGTTACATCATCATCATCGATGCCTTATTCAGGAAGGCGTGCACAACCAATGGGTCATGTTAGAGGTGATAGAGGAGCCACGAGTTCTAGCGGGGCTCAAAATCATACGTATGCTCTAGCGGATCGACAAAATTTAGAGGCTTCCCCAGATGTGGTTACGTGTACGTTGTCTATCTTTTCATTTGATGTATATGCCTTAATTGATCCCGGTTCTACATTATATTATGTTACTCCATTGGTTGCTGGAAAGTTTGAAACAATACCCGAACTGTTAGTTAAGCCATTTGAAGTGTCCACACCGGTTAGGGAATCTATTATAGCTAGAAGGGTTTATCGAAACTGCATAGTAGCTGTTTTTGGTCATGATACGATGGCTGATCTTGTGGAGTTAGAAATGGTAGATTTTGATGTTATAATGGGTAGGGAATGGTTGGCGTCTTGTTATACCATAATTGATTACTGCACCAAAAAGGTATATTTTCATTTTCCAAATGAATCAGTCCTTGAATGGAAAGGTGAAATTGGTGCGCCAAGAGGTAGATTTATTTCTTATTTTAAGAAAAGAAGAATGATTTCCAAAGGATACATATATCATTTATTTAGATTAAGGGATACAGAAGTGGAGCCACCAACTCTTCACTCTGTCCCGGTGGTAAATGAATTTTCTAATGCATTTCCTGAAGATCTTCCAGGTTTGCCTCCTGAACGAGAAGTAGAGTTTGGTATTGATGTAATACCAGGCACCCAACCAATCTTCATTCCTCCGTATAGAATGGCCCCAGCAGAATTACGAGAATTGAAAGAGCAATTGAAAGATTTGCTAAAGAAGGGATTCATAAGGCCTAGTATGTCCCCCTGGGGAGAACCAGTGTTATTTGTGTGCAAAAAGGATGGCTCACTGAGGATGTGTATTGATTATTGGCAATTGAATAAGGTGACTATTAAGAATAAATATCCTCTCCCAAGAAT
>NW_025854995.1:20180-26160 GCF_002878395.1 Capsicum annuum
AAGGGTGTCAAAATTACACTTTTAATTAGTTCAGGAGGGGTAATAGGACCCCCTTTAAGTTGAGGTGTGTCTTAGCCTTTTTGGGTCTAGTTCAGGGGGGATAATTGGGTATTTTCTCTTTATTTATCAACACTGTATTTTATCTTTGCCTTTATTTGCAAGCATTGCATTCCATTTATTTTATCGTTTAAGCATCACATTTTATCTTTGTCTTTACTTGCATGCACTACAATACATTTATTTTATAGTTTAAGCATTATAGTCTATCTTTGACTTTACTTGCAAGCATCACAATGATTTATTTTATCATTTAAGCACCACATGTTATCTTTGTCTTTATTTGCACACATTGCAATCCATTTATTTTATCATTTAAGCACTATCTACCATCTTTACGCCTTTACTAACACATATCACAATGCATTTATTTTATCATTCAAGCATCACATGTTATTTTTACCTTTATCGGTGCATATTGCTATGTATTTAAGCACTGTACGCACATATTACAATGCATTTATTTTATCCTTTAAGTACTGCATGCCCCGCACACATAGCAATGCATTTATTTTATCGTTTAAGCACTGGACGCCTCACAAATATCGCAATGCACTTATGTTATTGTTTAAGCACTGCATGTCATCTTTGTCTTTGTTGGCACATATTGCAATGCATTTATTTTATTATTTAAGCTTTGAACGCATATATTGCAGTGCATTTATTTATTATTTAGGCATTGTATGCCTCGTAAATATCACAATGTATTTATTTTATCATTTAAGCACTGCATGCCATCTTGGCCTTTACCAGCATATATTACAATGCATTTGTTTTATTATTTAAGCACCGCACGTCATCTTTATCTTTACTTGCACATCACAATGTGCTTACTTTATTATTTAAGCACTGCATGCTTTGTCTTTACCGGCACATAATTCCATGCACTTATTTGACCATTTAAGCACTGAATGCTATCTTTGTATGTACCATTTTTAATTAGTTAAACAATGCATGCTATCTTTAATTTCTCAAAAGAAGAAGAAGAAGAAGAAGAAGAAGAAAAATTAAAAATCAGGTTAATTTTTCGTTCGTGTTTTATTGAGTAGTACTTCTTAATTTGATGCATTTTCAAGTATATAATTTGTGGATAAATTGGGTACGTCCACCCTAAAATAGGACATTTTGAGTTAGTCTGTTCTTTAATAAGACATTTTATGCATGTTTGTCTTCAATTAAATATTTTGTTTGTCTTTAGTTAAAATCTTGCAATGCCTTATTTATTTATCTTTAATTTTGTTAAACAATACATATCATTTTGTTTGAATTTCTTGAAAGAAAAACTGAAAAAAATAATCGAGTTTTGTTACTCGTTTGTTTACTGTTTTTCAGTTTTATAAATTTTACAGGCATAGAATTCAAGGACACATTGGGTTTTTTCAACCCAAAATAGAATATGTTGGGTTAGCTTTTGAACTATACCTGATCTGATCCTCATGCAACTAGAATATATAGGCAACTCTAAATTGAAGTTTGTTTCATTTTTCGTCAAAAATATTTTTTTGTCGAGCAAAATTGACTACACGTCAACGTTGTCGTTTGAAGACTTCTACATTATCTTCAAATGAAAAGGGTCAAACTGTTGACACTCAATTTTGGCTCTCCAAACTTAAAATTAACACATTTAAGCTCTTTGACCGTTAAAGTTCATAAAATGCAATTGTTTATACATTTTTACAATTTTTAACAAATTATTGATAATTATTATTATTTGAGGATGTTTTGTCAATTTATTGTCATATTATAATTTTGCATAATTTATCAATAATTTTCCTTAGTTTTTGTAAATTTTAGAATTTTTATCAGTTTATTATTTTTTTAAATTTTTGCATAGTTATCTGCATCCGTACATAGCATAACATTGCAATTCTTTCTTACATGTCATAATTTTAAATATTTATAGCGCAATATTTTTTTTAAGATTGTTTTATTATATTTATATTTGTATTTTTCATAATTATATCGACATTAATATTTTTTGTACATTATTTAATGCAATCTGCAAACGTAAATTGGCTCGATTATTTTAATCTACAGAGCAAAAATATATCAAGTCAAAATTATGTCTATTTTTTAAAAGATGACAATAGAGATGACGGATTGATATTTTCATCCATTAAATAATAAGTCTTTGTACATAGGTTAAAAGGATGAAAAATCTTTTGGTTCGTAACTTTGGGACTAAATAAAGTTTTAAGGAGACAAAAGGGGGAGATATTTTATTTTTTGGATAATTTAGACTTTCAACTTTATTATAAAAATTGGGCAGAGGTCTGATTATTTTTTTTTAAAAAATATACACACATTTTAATGCATAGTAACGTAAAAATCAGAATCAGTCAACCTTCTCCATCATTTTTCTCTCTAAAATCCAAACTCTCTCTCACTATTTGGTGCTGCCAAGGGCCCGCCGGCGAGCGGCTCTCACCTTCGGCCACCACCAGTTCCAGTTTCCCCTCCTTTCCCCTCTTCCCCATCACCGATCACCCACCAACCAGCCGATTCCTTTTTTCTCTCTTTTCCGTCGTTGGCCCGCCGAAAGTGATGATCGGCGAGCTTCAACGCACTACCACTGCTACTGTACTCCAGAAATAGATAGATCTGACCAAAAATGCTTCTCCAGTATTTCTCCAATGAAACTCCATGAAGTAACACCGGTGACACATCCCTTTTTGGCTTCTTTTTTTTCTGTTTATTTTCAGATTTAGATCGGATTTAATTGTTCTCCGATCAAGCTCTTTTGGAATGGACAAGGCTCAACTATCGCCACTCTCTTTCATAACTTTGGTAACTATTGTATATTTTTATATTTTAATTTTGCTTTTGCAGAACTTTCTTATTGTTATTAAATATTTGATTTTTGTGGTTTTGCTCTATTTTTGGCAATCTTTGCCAAGTTTACTGCTATTTAATACATGCCTTATGGTTTTTCTCTGTTTTGGCTGTCTTGGCTTTGCTTTTGTTTTTTTGCTATACCTGCCGTGGATGTGTTGCTATACTCCTTTTCTCTTCATGAATTATTGTGATTAATTTTTGCAGATGATTTTTCTTTGTACTATGTGGCTGATTTTGGACAGTTTTGGATATTTGTCCTTCCGTTTTGCCTTGTAATGAATAATACTACACTAGTTTGGCCAATAAAATTGTTTCTCCGTCTAGATATTTGAGGCCATCCCATTATAAATACAACCTTTATTTTATCAAAGTTATTATTTTGTATTAAGGGTCGACACTTGGCCAATGAAATTATCTCTCCGTCTGGATATTAGAGGCCACCCCATTACAAAAGACGGACTTTATTTTATGAAAGTTGTTATTTTGTATTAAGGACCGACACTTGGTCAATGAAATTATTTCTCCATTTGGATATTTGAGGCCTCCCCATTACAAAAGACAGATTTTATTTTATCAAAGTTATTATTTTATATTAAGGGCCGACACTTGTCCGATTAAGAAATTTTTCTGTCAATTTCGAGGCTTGTACAAATAGAAGACGGATATTATGTAAATAAATGCGTAGTAAAATAAATAAATTTGGGCAATGATGAAATTTTTATAACAACACAAAAAATTTTATGAGTCGTATCTTGGCAAGACGATTTAAGACGGCTAATAAATCAGCTACCACTTCGTAGCCATGTTGTATTTAAAATCTAATTTGAGCCCATGCTTTTTAACAAAAATTAAAATTTTTACATATATGCACCCATACTTTATAATTTATTTTTTTATTATTTATTTGTTACTAACATTATTGTTATAAGTGTTTATACAGGTTATTGAGAATATTCGTTCGGGAATAGCATGCAAAGAAGACCTTTAGTTTTATATTTGTATTTTTATATTTTTTTATACTTGTACAAATACTATTATAGTGAAAACTTTATTTTTAGGGTGTTGGGAGGGATATTCTTTATTTACGCAATTCTCATCACGCGTTAGGTAAATTTAGGTTGTTACTATTTATATAAAAGAATTAAATTTATTTAGATATTTAAAATAATTCATATTATTTTACGCTAAAAAAATTATGTAATCTTTTCCTTTGAACAAGTTTTCTTTATTTAATCTTTTCTTTTTTTCATACATATTCTCATGTACTTTTGTTTTTTTCATACACTTTTCATACACATATTTGCACAATAACAAATGCAATTTACCCATTCTTTATATAAATTGTTTATATTGTTTTAATACGCATTTTATATTTGTACTTACAAACATCGATTTTTCCTCTTTCTTTTAATAAACCTAAGTCTGGTCAGGAAATATATTTATGAATTCTGAAGGGTGCCTAATCTCTTTCCTTCGGAATAATTTGAACCTTTACCTAGAATTTAAATTGGTTCGTAGATTGAAATAAAAATCATACTTATGAATAAATAAGTAGGTTTCCTATTTTTCCTAAAACATTAGGTAGTCTATACAAAATTTATTCTTTTAGAGTTCATAATGTTGTGCTCGTCTTGACCTTAGGTAAAAATCAGGTATGATAGTTTGGCAACTCTACTGGGGATTCAAGGTTTAACCATTTCATAATGTTGTGCTCATCTTGACCTTAGGTAACAATCAGGTATGACAGTTTGACGACTCTACTGGGGATTCAAGGTTTAACCATTACATATTTAGGTAATTATTTACGTTTTTCTACATTGTTATTTGTTTCATACTAATTTTCTTGATTTATTATGTTTATATGGCATAAATTATTTATTTCTTATTACTTTGTATCGATTGGTTATTTATTTATCTCTTTATATAAATTGACATTTCGTTCATATTTTCTCCATTTTAGAATATTGACACTCATACACATCATACATGCGGATTGTACATTGTACTTTTCCAAAATTTTTCAAATCACCTTAGTTTAGAGAGTTGGCGTATACGCAGGGTGAGCGAGAGTTTTACTGTCGTGGGACTACATGCCTTCCGCTATAGAAAATTCACGTCCGTCTCTATCCATCTTAGTCAGCATAATATAGAGCTAAAATAACGCATTTTAGGTACATGCATATTAGTCAATTTTTGTCCAAATGTCCGAAGGGTTCACAACCAAATATATATATTATTATAGTCTTTATACATATTTAAAGAATTATTGTGACTGTACATATTTATTTGCTCTAAATTGGTTATACTATAGTGAAAAGGTGTAGTCTAACCTTTGTTTTGCATAGCGGATCAGTTAAAAGATGCACCTTAGCAACATAGCCAATGACTACATATAGTTTTGAACTACATTTTGACATGATTCTTGTCCTGACAAGATACGTAGGCAGCCTTACATTAGGGTTCGGTCTCTTTACTATTTTAGAATAATTTCTCCGATATTCAAACTTGGGCAATTTTCTGAAACAGTTCAAAGAAGCTCTCTAAAAGCCTTCAAGAGCACAATTTAATAGCTCCACAAACCCAAATCTCATTGAAATTAGTTTCTAGCCGGCCTACCTCTAAATCCTTGCTTGATTTTAATGCAAGAATACCTAATTTCTTTTTTCAAATGTCGTAAACTATTAAATTCATGACGTCTCGGTCCTTACTTTCTAAAGAGAGGGTTCAACATTCTTTCAATCATAATAATCCTGCCAACTGTGGCAAAATAATGTCATAATTTCTTCAATGTTTGACTTTTTTTAATCTTGTCAACATACTGATATTGTGTCAAAGCTCTTTCTGTGCCTTACATCCATTCTTTCGATCATTTGATCAGAACTATTTTGATTCTAAAAGTAGTTCCTTCTTGATTGTCTTTCACATTATTTTTAAGAATGGCCATCATTTTTTTACAATCATACATCACATTTACTAATTCACAAAGTTGCATAAACTACTTTCACACGATACATCGGCAACTCTTATTTGGGTTCGGTCCCATTCTTTTCAAAATAAATTCAAAATAAAATAAAATTTTGACTTGGTT
>NW_025854996.1:0-2018 GCF_002878395.1 Capsicum annuum
CCTTTCATCAAAGGAAAAAGTTTCTCCATGATGTGACACATTATTTTAAGGATGAGCCGTATCTATTTCGGAGGTGTGCAAATGGCATTATTAGGCGGTACATCCCAGAAGTAGATATGTTGAGTAGACTTGCTTCCCCAGTTCCAGGTCACCATGCAGGTGATCGGACTACAAGAAAAGTGCTTCAAAACGGCTACTATTGGATCTCATTATTCAAAGATGCTTACGAGTTCATGAAGAGATGTAACCAATACCAAAGGCAAGGGTCTATCTCAAAGCACCATGAGATGCCAATGTCTAAAATGTGAGGTAGTATTAATTGATGTCTGTGGCATTGACTTCATGGGGCCCTTCATGTGATCATTTGGGATGAAGTACATATTAGTTACCATTGACTACGTGTCAAAATGGGTCGAGGCAGTGGCTCTGGCGGATAATGAAGGAAAGCGGGTTGTTGCATTCTTAAAGAGAAATATTTTCTCTCGCTTTGAGGTACCACATACCATCATAAGCGATGAAGGATCACACTTTTGCAACAAGATGTTCAAAGGTGCCTTGGCAAAATATGGAGTCAAGTAGCATAAGGTGGCTACCCCATACCACCCATAGAACAGTGGACAGGTAGAAATCTCCAATTGAGAAATTAAGGCTATCCTTGACAAGACTGTAAATGCTAGCAGGAAAGATTGGTCTAGGAAGCTGGAAGATGCCTTCTGGGCAAATTGAACAACTTTCACAACAACTATTGGCATGTCACCTTACCAATTAGTTTATGGCAAGGCGAGTCATTTGCCGATTGAGCTGGAGTATAAAGCGTTGTGGGCACTGAAGCGGCTTAATTTGAACTAAAATAAGGCAGCAAATATGAGACTGGGGCAGCTAAATAAGATGAATGAGTTCCATCTCGGAGCTTATGAATGAGCTAATCTATACAAGGAAAGAATGAAGAAGTACCATGACCGCAGAATTAAAAAGCGAGACTTTCAGAAAGGTGACTTAATGCTCCTCTTCAACTCAAGGCTCAAGCTTTTTCTAGGTAAGCTCAAATCCAAATAGTCTGGCCCATTTAAAGTTAATCATGTCTACTCGTCTGGAGTAGTGGAACTTAAAAATAAAGACGGTAGTGTCTTCAAGGTTAATAGGTAGTGGGTGAAGTTGAATATTAGTCAAATGGACTCGATAAAGTGTATTTCTAACATCTATCTCGATGAAGTCTGAGTAATCGAGATAACTGAGTCATGCCATCATAATAAATCAAGAGTTAGTGGAAGGCAGCCCATATTATGTGTTGTAAAGCATTGGTTTAAGTTATTTGGTTATTTTGTGCAAACTAAAGGGTTTGTGTAAGTGTACAGGTATGCCAGTGCAAGAAACTAGAAGCTGAAAGAGTTAGAGGTGATCGATGGATTAACCAACGGACCGTCACTGCCTCGATGGACCATCGTAGGGAAACATCACAGCAAATACCAGAAACTAGGTTACTAGAAAGTCGCGATGGGTTGACCGAGGATCATCGCAAGCACGATGGATCATCGGTCTAACCATTGCAAATGAGACATAAAATAAGTTCATTGGAAAGGGAGATGGGTCACCCGACGCACCATCGTATCTGCGACAGACCATCGCTTGAACAATCATACTTAATCCTAGCTGAGCGGGTTGGGTCAGATCGCTTTAAATTGCTGACCATTTTATTCTTATCCCACCTAAATAGCTTTAAATAAAAAATTTAAAGTGGTTAAGTAACGTTTCAACTATTCAAATGCCTGAGACTATTTAGTTTCCATGTGTTTAATGTATCTGAGTCTTTTTATTCTCTTCTAAAACTTCTCCTCTCCCCTTTCCCATTTATTTAAACTCTATCTCTTCACTTTATCTTTCCATCACGAGCAAAACAAAGTTTTTCACTTAAGCAACGGTCCATTTCTTTTGTTCTGTGTTTGGTGTGCAAGTCAGATTAGTGACCATACACTACAGTACTAAGGTATGATCTCTTCATCACCCTCTTTTTTATTCAA
>NW_025854997.1:0-1008 GCF_002878395.1 Capsicum annuum
TTTTTGTGTAAAAATAAAAGTCACATTTTTTATTCTTGATCCTTCCTCATTGTCCTGAAGTATATTTGATCATTTCCACAAAGTTCTGGTTTATGTTTGATCATTTATTTATGATAGTTTTTTTTTCTTCATTGAATTAATATTTTAATGACCCTCCAGGTTATTTTCTGATCTTTCCTGCATTTCGAGCTTCTTGATAGATGCCACCCACTATATATGACATGTCGTGGCAGTTGGGTTGGTTTGTAAATACTTCAATTGAGAAAGTTATTGATATTGAATGTCATCTGAAATATTTGATTTAACTTAGAATTTGATAAATCATATTATATTACATTTCTAATTTATTTTTTGATGTTTATAGTATATTCTTTAGTTACGACATAATTGTGTATGAACTTATTTTAAAAAGTTTTATAATTTATTAATTTATAATGGAGATAGTAAATTTATTTACCTTATAGACTATTATAATATGAGGTTAAACTTTATTTAAGATGATTTTCTATTATTTATGTTATAATAAAAATGTTATATTTATTTTACCACAAATATATGCAATACCCAAATATATACGTAATGAGGCGAAAACATGTCTTAGTAAGCCACCTTTCATCCATGTAGAAGTGGAGGCAGTTTTTGTTAATAAACTTCTTAACATATTATTCTTCGAATAATTCTACTATAAAGTAACTAATATGAATTTATTTTATCATATCATGATTGTTAGGAATTATGAAATTAGCTATTCATAATCATAAATAGATATACCTGTTCGGGTAGCTTTGTTATTTCTGAGTTTTGTTGTTCCATAGCTTTTTCCATTGGAATGTGTTTATCTAATTAACTGAGTAATATTTTTTGTGGATTGGAGAGAGCAAAGGTGCTTCAACGCATGAAGGCTTGCTTTTTGCAATGCCTTCTGCCTTTGTTATATAGAACGAGAAAAGTAAGTTTACAATTTTTTCTTTTGTTTTATTTAGACTTATATATTCTGAATAATTACTA
>NW_025854998.1:0-1185 GCF_002878395.1 Capsicum annuum
GGTTTCATGGGTGAAAGGGACCCATGAACAAACACCTAGCATACCTTGGAATATTAATCCTTGAAGGTTCTTTAAGGAATTTTTGAGCCTTGCTTTTGAATTTTTGAAACTAGGGTTTCTTACTTTTGAGAGATGATGATGAAATTGGGGAAAAATTGAGTGAATAATGATATATTTGGGTCATATGGGAAACATTTCGTGTTTTAGGCTGACCTAGTTCATGTGAAATGTCTAAGATGACCTTGGGATATAAAATCCCATAACTGGAATGTGGATTAAAGCCTCATCGCGATGCGGTGGAGTGGCCATCGTTATGCTCACCACGATGTGGCACAATCACAGTGAGCTACTAGATCATGACATTTGTTGATTTCAGCCTTACCGCGATGCGGCCTAATCGTGGTAATCTACTGGAATTTGCCAAATGCCAAAATGGCTTTCATCATGACGCGATAGGTGAAACATCACTATACTCACCGCTACGGTCTAATCGCGGTGAGCTACTATTTCTAAAATTTGTATTTGATCCAATCCTTGTTTGAAAAATCTGAAACTTACCCGAGACATGCTATTTCCATCCCTGAATATGACTCAACTTAGAATGAAACTTTCCAAAGTCAGGAATGTCATAAATAAATTCACTGAAGTTTGAAGGGCTTAGAAAGGACTAAGTCCTAATACCTAGCTGAAATTTTCTAACTTTGGGACACCTCAATAAGCTTTAAAGGCTGAGTTAAGCTTAGGATTTGCGGGGTCTGACAACCTCCCACCCCTATCTGATACCCCTTAACTGTTCCCCCATATTTTTTTAAAAGGGGAACTTCACCTACTTCCCCAGATTCTACGTGCATTTTATCAGACAGATACAAAGAGGAATCAGACAAGAAGAGAAAAATTTAAAAGATCAGATCAAAAGAAAAGACAAGGAAAAACTTTGAAGAAGAAAACAAAGAAAAGAAGGAGTGGTAAATTGGATTTTGAGTTTTCCGTTCGAGTTTGGTGACAACGTTCTTCTTTCTATATTCGTTTAATTCCATTTTGTACTATTTTTTATAAGTTTCACCATTATGAACCGAAGTATGAATGAAAATATTGAAGTGGTTTCCTACATTATTTAGTATATGTAGTTGATTGATTATGTGAACTTTCATTACTACATGTTATGCAATTAAGTTACCAAATTTT
>NW_025854999.1:0-3517 GCF_002878395.1 Capsicum annuum
CAAGAGGGAGTTCATAATTTATGCTCTTAACGATCTTAAATCTCAAATTCCATACATATACGTATACAGGTAAATCAAGTTAGGGGATAGGACCACAAGGTCAAAGTTATAGTAAGATTGAAACATTCGGAATACGAAATTTAAACATAAATTCCAAATCCCTATGAAAATCATGCATAAAAATCTAAAAAAATCATGCTCTAATGGTTTCAAGCCCATGTAGTTTTTAAGATAAACCCCACGTTCCTAAATTAGAAACTTTTGAATGAACTCTAGCTTTTGGGATGCTATACGTAAGATTGATGGGTGCCTCTTGTAGCCCTCGCAATGCGAATTCCGAATCTTGAAGAATTAAGGAAAACCCACGGTTAAATCTTGAGAAATTTGGATTTTTAGTTTGAAACCCTAGAGAGTGTTCTTAGGTAATTTGGGTGAATAGAATCATATTTTGGTATTTTGGGAGTTTAATCCCGTGTTATAGCTGGATAAGGGTTGGAAGATACCCATTTTTCCCTTAAAAATGCGGAAATAGAACCTAAAAATTTTGAGCATGCGATAGGGCGTGCATCGCACGCTTATCGCATGATGCTACTATCTCAGTCACTAAAATGGCCATAACTTTGCGCTTGGGAATCGGATTTAGGCAAAATTGATATCGTTGGAAAGCTTATTCGAAGACCTTTCATTTGATATATACTAGGTGCTCTAATACATCAGATACTAGGAGTTATGGTCTATGGAAGTTGACCCAAGTTTAAACATCCACTAAAACTTATTCGGTAGAAATGTTTTCAACTCGTCTTAGAGTTAGGGGATTTTTATGAACTCAATTCATATTCAAAGGTATTATTACACTATAATATTAATCACCACACCTATATTAATAAGGAATCATCTAGTTTGGATCTATACACATAAGGACGACGGTCTTGATTCTAGCATGAAAGTACGGGGTGTAACATTATCTCCCCCTTGGGATCATTCATCCCCGAATGATGGGTAGGGACCTTGTGAAGCTCGAAGAGTTTAGAATATAGAACACAACCTCACATTGAACATTTTGCCTCGATAAAATATGTGAAGGAAGCAAATAAGCTTTATGATAATCCCTAGTGAAATGTGAATGTTCGAAACATGTGATAACGAAACATGGCGTCGACATGATCCTAGCACGTGTTTTATGGCACATGATCAAAGATTGCAAGATATGAATTTTTTCCTAAGAATCCTCGGTCTGATTAATATTGATACAATTCATGAGATAAGATTCTCGCGGGACATAAGAATATAAGCATTCTCCATCTTACAAGATACAATGGAAAGACTTAAGCTCGGGGATATTATTTTTCTATGCACAAAACAATAAAATACATGCCTTATCTCTCCCGACTTACAATTTTCCCTATGCACATCTATCCACACGAATTTGATTCCGACTGTAATATACTTCTATGTTGAAGTCCCACTCAGAGGAAAAAGGTGCTAACTTAAACTACGTGACCCTGTATTCTACATTATATTCAGGGATCATCTCACCTCATCAATATAATCCAACAACTCAAGTTTTAATTCATGGAATATTAACCACATGGAACCTTGGTTTATTTCTTCACCCAACACAAAATTTAAGCCTATAATTACTACACCCATTATATGGATCTCTCCTCACTAAGATCAACAATTTCAATCAGTCTCACAAATAGTTTTACCATATCTTTTTTTTCTTCTAAGCTATTTCGCACAACAAAAGTTCATCTCCTTCCTTTCCCTTTCACCTATAACCTCATCTTGAGAATAACATCAAATTTCTTACCTTCAAGAACATCTACTGCCATACCTAACATACTACTACACTTCCATAACCACCATCATACGAACACATCGATGGTCATTAAGGGACCCGAGCATACACATCATGAATGGAAGTAACATTATCAGACCATCACTCATACTTATAGCACTACTCGAGGAGGGATTTGAAGTAAAGATACAATGGAATAGACACGGAGTGCTCCCGATATCAGGTGCCTGGATCATAAGTAAAGGGTTGTTCAGCACGAACACAGCACATTGTAGCTTCCTCAGGACAGACCAAAAGGAGAAACATTGATGCACATATCATGAGCTATATGGCATAAAGCCAAAATTTATGTCACTAACAACTGAGGTAAGGATTTCACTTAAAGCGATTGCTCCTCATTCAAAAGTTGAATTTTGTTTCCATGTTTTAGCATAAACTTTATCACTTTGGCTGATTCCGGCATAAAATGATTTCGTAAAATATGGAAATATATTTTTCTTATGGCCAAGCATGTTGTGAGACATAGGTTTAGATCATGAGCAACATAATATATGGCTCGGATTCTTTGAGTATTAGGTCGCAGAGGGACATTATTGCTTCTTGTTTGGACATCAGAACATGACATGACTTACATAAAGAAATCAAACCTTAGACATCGGCAGGACATAAATACATATGACCTTAGTAGCATGAACTCTTAAACTGAAGTAGGAGGAACATGATTCAATAGGAGTAGGTTCATCATGACTCTTCCCTAACTTGCCAAAATGAGAAAATTCGAAAACTAGCTTAATTCACCATCTCCCTCTTATATCAAAGTCATAATCCCAAACTTGAGAACATAACTTCTTATCAATCTATAACCATAATTCTCTATACAATACGGGGTATCGGTATACACATGAACACAAACTTCCCTCAATAATTTAACATAAAGACACTAAATTCCTTTTGGGACATCCCCCTCCAAGGATACTAATCATAACTTCCTCTAACCTCAAAATTATCCACTCATGACTAACATCATTATAGGCGTGGATTGATGTTAGGCGTATTTATACGTTTAAGCACCATAACTTACCCATGTTTTAGCTAAATTTTAAGAATAAAATACATAAGTCTTGCATTTTAAGTCTATTTTTAGTTAAGTGAACTGACCTATGTGATTAGCATGCTTTTCAGGTACTAATGAGGAAGATTACAGCACTTTGGAGACCTGTGGACAGCAAAGGAAAACTTCACATAAAAAGGAAAGTAGCTTTTGGACTGAATGTGATGTATGGGAACTTTTTCCCGGGCAAACTGAATATTTTTAAATAGTTAAGGATGCAGTAGCAATTTATTAGAGAAAGATGTTATTAAAAGCCTCATGGCTGAATTTTTAGGGATATTATTCACATTCTGTATTATTTTGAAAAAAGGGGAAAGCAGCTTAGCCTGAGGACGGAGAGAGAGAAACGCGTTTCTCTCTTATTTTCGCTAGCCATCTTTATCACCAAGATCGTTCTAAGTTTTGGTATGATGAATATTTCTATTTTGATTTTCGTTTTATTCATGAGTAGCTAAGCTTATTTGTTAGGGTTATGGAAATCTTGTACTATACTCTCTATTGCTATGGGTTTTTGAATTTATGATGTGTTAATCCACTTATATCATTACTCTCTTCATTTTGATTGAATTCTCGTGGTTGCAAACATAGGGAATGCGCCATTATAG
>NW_025855000.1:0-4493 GCF_002878395.1 Capsicum annuum
AGTCCTAGGAAGTCTGCAAGCCGCATCTAGTAGAGTCTCTTGTACATGGGTGTGTTGCACGCCACATTTATGTGCAAGAGGCTATGAGATGTTTAAGAACGGTTTCCCTTCTTTTAGTATTTGTGTCATGCCAGTAAACATAATCATAAGTCAGTCTCTCAGTCTAATCCGTTTTTTCTCTTTATTTCAGATATGTCTCCTAAGAGAAGAAATCAGTCAGCCCCTTAGCCCGAAAAACCTTTGGGCGATCATGTTTCTCATGCGGAGTTCAGGACCGCATTTACCACTCTTGCTCAATTAGTCGCTGCTCATAATGAATGGCCAGCAGTTGTTTCGGCCAACCCAGTAGCCAAATCAGCTGCAGCGAGGATTTGAGACTTCACCCAAATGAATCCTCCAACCTTCCTTAGGTCTAAGGTAGATGAAGACCCTCAAAAATTCTTAGATCAAGTTCAGAAAGTGACAGACGCCATGAAAGCTGCATATCAGTTGCAGGATGTGGCTCATGCTTGGTTCAAACAGTGGAAGTCTGAAAGATCAGATGATGCAGGTCCTATAGAGTGGGAGGAGTTTGTCACTACATTCTTAGACAAATTCTTTCCCCAAGAGCTTAGAGAAGCTAAGGTGCTAGAGTTGATCAACCTAAGGCAGGGCAATATGACAGTGAAAGAGTATTCTTTTAAGTTTACTTAATTAGCTAGGTATACCCCTCACGTGGTTGCAGACAGTAGATTTAAGATGAGTAAGTTTGCTTCAGGGGTGAACGACAGTGTGGTTAATAAGTACAGATCCGCCATGCTGAACAGTGACATGACCTTATCTAGACTTATGACCCATGCTCAACAAATAGAAGAATAGAAAATTAAGCAGAGGGGAAAGCAGAATAAGAGAGCGAAGACAGGTAGTTTCAACTTTGCTCAGCCTAAATCAGAAGGACAAAACCATTCTCAGTTTTGTCCTAAGTCATCAGCCAGCTCCCTCTACAGCCAGTACTCCAGTTCCTAAGTTCAGAGAGGATAACAAAGATAGAGCTCTAGGCTCTAAGACCCAGGGCAGTGTTAGTAGTGCCCGCACCTATCCTCCTTGCCAAACTTGCGGTAAGCACCATCAGGGTATGTGTAGAGCAGGTAGTGGCATTTATTTTGGTTGTGGTAAGCCAGGCCATAGAGTTAGAGACTGTCCGCAACTAGGTCCTCAGGGTCAACAGAATCGCTCTTTAGCTCAGTCCAGTCGCCCAAATCAGTAGGGTGCCACTTCCAGTGCTACTAGCGGGCAACACCCAAATTGTCTCTATGCTTTTCAGACCCGACAGGATCAGGAAAATTCTCCTGATATAGTTACTGGTATGTTACAGATCTTTTATGTGCATGTTTATGCTTTGCTAGATCGAGGAGTTTCCTTGTATTTTGTTACTCCTTATATAGTAGTTGGTTTCGAAATCAGTCCTGAAATTCTAGCAGAGCCCTTTTCAGTGTCTACCTCAGTGGGTAAAACCATCATAGCTCGACGGGTATATAAGAACTGCCCGGTTATGATATTTCAAAAATTCATGTCAGCAGATTTAGTCGAGTTAGAGATAACTAATTTTGATGTCATTTTCGGCATGGATTGACTTCATTTCTGCTATGCCACAGTCGACTGCAAAAATAGAATAGTTCAGTTTCAGTTTCCAAATAAACCCGTCCTAGAGTGGAAGGGTAGCGTATCCGTTTTCAGGGGCAACTTGTTTCCTAACTTCGGGCAAGGAAAATGATATATAAGGGGTGTGTTTATCATCTAGTTCATGTTAGAGATTCCAGTTCTGAGGCTCTCAGTCTCGAATCAGTCTCAGTAGTGAATGAATATTCAGATATCTTCCCCGAAGATCTTCCAGAAATTCCTCCCAAAAGGGAAATATTCGGTATTAATCTTTTTTTAGACACTCAGCCTATCTCTATTTCGCCACACAGAATGGTACCAGCAGAATTCAAGGAACTGAAAGAACAGTTGAAGGATCTCTTATATAAGGGATTCATTAGACCTGAAGTTTCCCCATGGGGTGCACCAGTCTTATTCGTGCGCAAGAAAGACGGTTCTCTCAGAATGTGTATAGATTACCGTCAACTCAATAAGGTTACGGTCAAGAACAAGTATCCTCTTCCCAGAATTGATGACTTATTTGACCAACTTTAGGGCGCTAGTTATTTCTCTAAGATAGACCTCAGATCCGGCTATTATCAGGTCAGAGTTAGAGAATGTGACATCCCAAAGACAGCTTACCGTACGCGGTATGCTCACTTCAAATTTCTAGTCATGTCATTTGGTCTTACCAACGCCCCATCCGCTTTCATGGACTTGATGAACCGTGTGTTCAAGCAGTACTTGGAAATATTCGTCATAGTCTTCATAGATGATATTCTGGTCTATCACTACACTGAGCGCGATCATGTAGACCATCTCAGAATAGTACTTCAGACTCTCAGAAATCATCAGTTATTCGCAAATTCAGTAAGTGCAAATTTTGGCTAAGATCAGTAGCATTCCTTGGCCATATTATTTCTGGTGATGGCATTAGAGTAGATCTTCAAAAGACCGAAGCGGTAAGAAACTGGCCTCGCTCTGTCACTCTATCAGACATTAGAAGTTTCTTGGGTTTGGCTGGCTATTACAAATGGTTTGTTGAGGGATTTTCTTCTATTGCATCTCCTATGTCCAGATTGACTCAGAAAAAAGTCAAGTTTCAATGTCAGATCCATCCGAGAAGATTTTTCAGGAATTAAAGACTAGAATCACCTCAGCTCCAGTTTTAGCATTACCAAACAGTTCAGACGGTTTTGTAGTATATTGTGATGCATCTAGAGTGGGTTTAGTTTGTGTCCTCATGCAGTATGGTAAGGTCATAGCCTATGCCTCCAGACAGCTTAAACCCCATTAGAAGAATTATCCTACTCATGATCTTGAATTAGCAGCCGTATTTGCCTTGAAGATTTGGAGGCATTATTTATACGGTGTCCATGTAGACGTTTTCACAGATCATAAGATCTTTCAGTATGTCTTTTCTCAAAAAGATCTCAATCTTCATCAGAGAAGGTGGTTAGAGCTCTTAAAAGATTATGACATGAGTGTCCTCTATCATCCTGGCAAGGCCAATATAGTAGCCAACGCTCTCAGTAGACTCTCCATGGGTAGTGTTTCTTATGTTGAGGATAGTAGGAATAAGTTAGCTTAAGAAGTACACCAGCTTGCTAGACTAGGCGTTCACTTAGTCGACTCTTCAGAGGGCGGTGTATGTGTTCAGAGTAGTTCAGAATCATCTCTAGTTTCTGAGGTGAAAGAAAAGCAAGATAAGGATCCTAGCTTTGTCAAGCTAAAAGAGTCAGTTCAGAATCAGAAAATAGAGGTTTTCTCCCAATGGGGAGATGGCGTCCTTCGTTGTCAGGGTAGTCTCTGTGTTCCAGGCGTAGATGACATAAGGCAGCGAATTCTTGCAGAAGCACATGGTGCGCGCTACTCTATTCATCCAGGGGCCATAAAGATTTACCGCAACTTGTGGGAGATCTATTGGTGGAGGGGGATTAAAAGAGATATTTCAAAATTTGTGGCTAAGTGCTCTACATGTCAGCAAGTTAAGATAGAGCATCAGAAGCCTAGTGGTCCTATACAAGAGTTCAGTATTCTTATCTGGAAGTGGGAAGTTGTGAACATGGACTTCGTGATGGGTTTTTCTTGAACTCGTCGTCAGCATGATTCAGTTTGGGTCATTGTAGATAGAATAACCAAATCAGTTTATTTCCTTCCAGTTCATACCTCCTATTCAGTCGAGGATTACGCCAAGCTTTATATTAAGGATCTGGTCAGATTGCACGATGTTTTGTTGACTATTATCTCAGACAGATGTACCCAGTTCACCTCTCATTTTTGGAAAGCATTCCAAAAGAGTCTTCGTACCCAAGTCCATCTTAGTACAACCTTTCATCCTCAAATAGATGGTTAAGCAGAAAGGACCATTCAGGCGTTAGAAGATATTCTTAGGGCGTGTGCAATTGATTTTACGAGAAGTCGGGATGACCACTTGCCTTTGATTGAGTTTGCATACAACAACAGCTATTATTCTAGTATTCAGATGGCTCCATTCGAAGCTCTCTATGGTAGGAGATGTAGATCTCCAATCGGTTGTTCAAAGTTAGTGAGGTTTCAGTCATAGGTCCTAACTTAGTATTCTACGCCTTATAGAAAGTTCAGTTAATTAGAGAAAGACTCTAGGCTGCTCAGAGCTGACAGAAGTCTTATACAGATATTCGTAGAAAGGATCTCGAGTTTGAGATTGGTAACTATGTCTACCTCAAGATCTCTCCTATGAAGAGAGTGAAGAGATTCGGCAAGAAGGGAAAACTCAGTCCCCGATATGTCGGTTCCTTCAAGATTTTCAGTGGTTTCGGCAAGGTAGCTTATGAGCTCGAATTGCCTTCAGATCTAGCCTCAATTCATCCAGTCTTTCATGTCTCTTTGCTCAA
>NW_025855001.1:0-1298 GCF_002878395.1 Capsicum annuum
GGAGAGGGTCTATTTGACAATTGTCAATTTCCAGTGGAACTCTGCGATAGTGGCGCATCACGGAGGACCCCAATTTCCCAATCGTCAATTTCCAGTGGCCTGGCGCGATTGTGACACGTCGCACTGAAATTTCAGGTCTCCACTAGTGGGACAATGCGATGGCTCCGCATCGTGGTGACTACCAACTTCCCATTTGTCAATTTCTAGTGATCTCCACGATAGTGGCGTGTTGCGGTGGCCCATGAAATTGGGTTCCCAGTTCAATTTTCTAGCTTCGTACAAAAGTTAAAAAAGGCATTTTGGACTTTTTCCAAGCCTCTTAAACCGTGCAAACACCAAATCAAGGTCATTTACAAGCATTCTATGAAGTCTCTCTCAAGTTTTATCTCAACAGAAAACCCTAAGTATCCAAAACCTCTTCCAAGAATCTCAAAAATCTACCATAGATTTTCTAAATTGAGTCAAGATTCAAGGTTCCCAAGTCAAGGGCTTTCAGAGAGTACAAATAGAGTTCCAACAGAGAGAGTTCATCCAAAACTTCTAATTCAAGGTATGTGAGGTTTTGAACAAGGGTAATTCTTTCACCTCGTGCCCAAAGGCTTATTTAAACTACAATTCTCTGCAACTTATGACATTTTACATGAAATTGAATTGGGGGTTTTCACCCATTGTTATTGGTTGCAAGATTTTGATGTTTTCCTTGAACTGAGAGTCTAATGGCATGATTTTTACATGTTTTCTTGAGAAATTGTAGCTAGGTCTATACCCCATGATTTTAATCCTAGAGAAATTAATAGTTGAAATGTTTGAAACATTGAAGTATGTTGAGATTTTGAGATAAATTGCTGAAATTTCTAGATTTCTATATGAGTTATGAATCTATATGCTATCTATTATGCTTTTGATGAGTTTTAACTTAGGGTTGAACTATGGGTTATTAATCTCTACTTGAGACTTGAGATTTTATGAACTATTGTGCTATAAGCTCCCATGATTTGAGTATTCTGAGATTATTGAGAAATGTTTTGACCTAATGGTCATTAAGTTTTGAAATCCACTCTACTATATCTGATTACAGATTTGATTACTGGGTTCTTATTGAACCATGAGATTATTCTAAAGTGGATTTTCATGAGATGAGCGAGATAAACTAAAGGGAGTAGTATTTAGCACCGAGTGGGTAAATTACTACGGTTTCTTACCCCAAAATTACTTTCCACCGTAGGTTGAGCCTGAGGCCGAGTATATGATTGTTATTGGGCCTAAGGATGAGTTGATATTAGGCCTGACGACGAGTT
>NW_025855002.1:0-2975 GCF_002878395.1 Capsicum annuum
CCAACGCATTCTCACATACGTGAATCCTCGTGATCGTACCCATATCATCTTTCTCTTCTTGAAAAAAGATTCAACCTCGAATTTGCTCCTTGCAAAATCAAAGAAGGACAAACAAGTAAAACATCCTCATGACATGAGGGTTAGGATTAGAAAAATACATACATCACATGCCATGCCAAGGTGAGACAAACTTGGAGTATACCCATGGGTCCTTTGTGTTGAACATGAAAACCTTAGTATAAATGGCACAAAGAAAAAGGTCATAATCAACAAAAAGAGACAAGGAAGAACCTTGACTTCCTGCATTAGCACCCACAATCAAACATTGCTTGTCGTCTTGACCAAGCATTAAGTGGGAAGGGTAAAAATTCACTTTCCGGGAGGGTGCCGGGGTCAAATGGGAGAAGCAAACAAGGGTCTAAGATGAGGTTAGCCCTTCTTTCCTCTAGTTTGTCACTCACACAACTATGCATGGCATTTGCCTTTAAGAGAAGACTAACATTCAAGAATAGAGAGACACGGCCTAGAAGTCCTACCTCAAAAAGACATATGCCATCATTTACAACATTTCCATACATATGATCTCTATGAAAAAAAACTACTAAAAAGGCTTTTACCACACAAGATGCTCAAAGAGTCATGTGCACCATCAAGATCAACTCTCTAAACATCATCACTAACTTGAGATTTTTTAAGCACGTCACACATATGCTCAAGTAGTGGAATACATTCATGAGTAAGTTCATCTTCATTCACATCTTCACTAGTTATTGGCAACTTACATACCAACGTAGACTTACCTTGGTTCATACAAGGTTCAACTAGTATGTGAGTACTTTTGTCAATTGGTAATAGAACCTTGTTCAAGGTATAAGGGCTAGCCCTAGATAGACATAAATCTTTCTTACAAGAAGAATCAATTTAGTCATCTAAAGGATCAACTAGTACTTGCGTACTTACAACAAGAGTTTGGTCCTCACGTAACCTAGCATCACCAAGAGTATCACCATAGGGAGACTCAAATACCTCTACTCTAGGTAAATCTGTAACTACATCTAATTAGCCACTACTAGCCACAATACAACATTCTAAGTTCATAGGAGTGTAGGGAATAGTGTTTTTACCTCGTAGCACACATGAGCTACGGCCTTCCTCTTGACATGTGTTCGTGCAGCCCATTTTCTCCCTTTGACCTACCATACGATCCAAACTTTCATTTGCGATAGCTAGGTCTCGGGACATAGTGTCAAGGTAGGCCAAGATGACATTGGTGGCATTATTGTCCATGGGTTGATAGGTGGAAGCCGTGGGTTCCCTTGTAATTGTACCGAAAAAAAAGAACACACCTACAAAACAAAACACAAGTTAGTTCAAAAAAACCCCACCACACTCTCGAACACTTGATCATCTCACACTTAGTTTCATAAGTGTTGAAAGTCGGCTTATACTTCGCGAGTGATTGAGGGTCGAGTCTACTTTTATCCAGAATAGATTTTCGTTTGAGTTAACTCAAGCAAAATTTGTTACGGACTTTAACCAACAAGATACAATGAATTCAAAAAAGAGAAAAGCACACAACAAATGCGTAACACAAATGAACGAACACAAAAACTAACTAACAATCTAGTAGATAAGTACTAGTTTATCAATTAGTATTAGAACCAATAAAATTGAAACTGAGAAACAACAAACGGAAACTAAGAAATATAAAATTTGAGCTTAAATATGTTGTGTGAAAAGTAAAATGTGATGATATGGCAGCCACGTATTGGTCTCGGTTGCACACAACTTTTGTTGTCCAATTTCAAGTCTTGGTCAATTTTTTAATTTGGACTTTGGTGGAACTTGTTCAATAAAGGGAAACACAAACTAGTTTTTGTAGCTTTTTTTTCAATTAAAATTTCAAGACTCAAAGTTTTGGACTAGACTTGTACTCCTCCTTAAAACATGGATCCTTGTTTTATGGGAAAGTGGTTGAGATGTGATTGACTTGTTGGTGAGTGATGGTAAGCCTTTCAAGACTAACAAAGTTCTCATACTTTTTCCTTCACCTTTTTTTTATCTAACTTTCACTTTATTTTAACAAGGTATGAAGGTTTGGAAGAACATCAAGAACACTTCAACAATCACCAAGAAAATCAACAACAATCTCCCAAGAACAACACCAAGGTCAACTACAAACTTCCAACAAACGACCAAGTCCTTTAGTGTAGTGTTTTGGTCTTAATAAGGGGTGAAGATTGTGATGCACAAAAAGAATATAATACAATAACTTTTCAAGAACAATAACAACACCAAAAACGTCCAACCCAAGTCCACAAGAAAGGTCACCACACAGCCAAGAACAACAACATCAATACACGGCCATTAAATTATCACAACAACAATCTCAACAATTCAAGCTCAACTCAAGATATAGACTCAATGTGTTAGTGATGAAAAAAACTAACACTTAGACACAACAAATACAAGTAAAAATCTCGGCCAAGACACAACAAAAATACAATTTTCGTCCAAGAACACAAAATGGACAGATTGCTCTCTTTTCTGGAATTTTCAGTTTTTAACTTCTCTTTTTCAATTTTCAACTCTCGAGCCCAAGATTGATCTTCATAGAACAAAATCAAAGATGTCTTTGATACCAAATGATACAAGACAAACAAGGAGAACATGAAACACACTCCAAATCAGTTCACTAATCTTAAGGATCTGAGGATCTTTTTGGAGACCACTCTCGGATTCGCTACCAACAAGAAGAATACAAGATTTAATCATGCATATAACACCCAAAACAGCATCAACACGTGAAGAATAAGAGGATTACAGTAATAATAACCAACGGTTTCAACGACATAAGAAACAACAATAAAAGATTACACTAAACAAAGGGATAGAAAGATAGACTACATGAAGGCATAATCTTAAGAACCCAAGAGCATATTCCACTCTTGGACCCTTAGCACTACACACTACAA
>NW_025855003.1:0-1095 GCF_002878395.1 Capsicum annuum
TCGATACAAATTTCATCAAAATCTGACATCGGAAGAGAAAGTTATGGACAAAATACAAAAGCGAATAAAACCACCCAGGAGCGACGGTGAGGCCGACGGACCATCGGACTAGCGAAGGACCATCACCCATGACCATCACAGTGAGGCAGTGTGACTACCTTCTTCCCTAGATCAATAGCTCAGGCCGACGGACCATCGGACTAGTGATGGACCATCGCTCAGGCCGTCATAAGGGAACAGTAAGGCCCTATTTGCCTAGAAGTGATGGTCAAGACCGATGGACCATCGACGGACTATCATACCCCACCATCGTACCAATGTAGTAAGTTCCAGTTCTGGTCCTAGTGCGACGGTCAGTCTAACGGACCATCGACCCAGCGATAGACCATCATACCCACCATCGCATGTTCCATTCAATTATTTTAAAACTGCTGTTAAAGGGGATTTTTGGTCTTTTACCACCCATTATATACCTAGTTATATCCGAACCAAGCTAAAAAATTCATTATCCATCTACAACTACAAAATTAGGGTTTTCTCTCTAAGATTAATCCCCAAGAACAAAATTCAAATATTCTTCAAGAACTAAGAGATTCAAATTCTTCAAGTTCAAGAACTTTAAGAAACTCAACCCAGGTATGCATACTGTTCATTCATGGACTCATTTTGTGCATGAAACCCAAGAATCTCTTTTTTTAAAGTTCAATTGTATGGATTTCTTTATGAATTTCATGTTGGGTTGCTTTTGTTCATGTTGATAATGACCAATTGAATTCTAATCCATGTTGGGTGATCAATTTTATGTGGAATTGATTAGTATAAAGGTAGATTCACGTGGGTCTATGATTAAACCCTTTGATGATGAAATTAGATTTGAATCATGATGTTTATTTGTTATTTAATGTTGTCTACATATACTATGCCTACCATGTGTTTCATTAAATGCCTATGTGAAGGAAAAAATGCCCAACTAGTATTATCTTATGAAATCCTCATTTATGTAGAAGCTTATGCATATCATATGTTTTATGAATTGCCTCAATAAATTAATTATGGATTACGATGTTGGTCATGTATTCAAGAAAGTCATGCTTT
>NW_025855004.1:0-2474 GCF_002878395.1 Capsicum annuum
AGGCTCTAAAGTTTTGATTTTTTCTAGACGATCTTCTTCTTAACTCAGGATAGTTTTGTTTAAAGTGACCAGGACTTCCACAGTAATAAAAATGATCATCGTTTTTGGTGTAATCAACATTCTTGGATCCTTGGGATATTTCTTGTCTGTCTAATGATTTTCCTTACTCTACGATTTATGAGAGCCATTCCTGCACTATTATCATCTTCTAGAATGTCCAATTCTTCGGTTGGAGCATTATTGAAGGCTACTAGTTTCTTCTTCTCTTCTTTGTGGTACCTGTTTATATAATTGTGTTCATATGAAATGAGGTTAACTCGTATTTCGTTGTATATCATGTTGTAAAGATCTCCATCTTCCCGAATGGCAGCCTTAGTTTCCTAAATTTTTGGGAGACTTTGGACTTGTAGGTTGTGCTTTACTTAACCACACATTGTTAAAGTATGAATTAGCCCTTTATTTCTATCCATCACTAAGGTCACATCATTATCCTTGTGATAACATTTAGAACACAGCCAACTGCTGGATATGATAAGACTTGGTATAAATACCTCCTATAAAAGAGTCACAACCTAAAGATCAAAATGTGACAGTTTGGCTATATATGCTACAGATACATTAATTGAAACTCATAAGCAATGTTACTTACAGAATATTTTATGACACATACAGCGTAAACAAGCTAACATGGCAAAACAAAATCAATTAATGACACCAATAAAATGATCAAGCTTAACTGGTAAAATCTTAATACGGTGCAACCAAAGGAAACAGATAGAAGTTTCAAGCAATATTAAAGACCATTGTTCAAGAATTCTGGCCCATTAGTCTTGATGAATCACAAGATAATTTACAACACCAATTACAGAAACATCAGCTTACATGTTGTAGTAGTCTTTAACAAGGAATCCCTTTTTAGGATCAGTGAGTTCAAACCATGGCATAAATAATGACCAGCCCTAACTGGGTGCAGCAGTTGAAAACCAATATTCACCTGTAAGAGAACAATGTCAAAGTATTCAAGTCAGATGTAGAAACAAAATTTAGGATTCTTTCTTTTGTTACATGGATTTCAAATAGCTTTTAGAGTATTTGATAAAAGACTAGAATTTTGATCATTTTTATACACGTTATAGTCAAGTAGCTTACTATATGAAGATACAAATCCAAAAACTAGGTTGTATTGTTAAACCAATCTAGCCTTGAACAATAACATATCCAATGTAATTCAAAAGTGGGATTTAGGGAGATTTGAATGTATGCACACCTACTTCCTCTGTGCTTATGATATTAGAGCAATTGTAGAAGGGGAGGGGGATAGAAATTTACCTGGAGAAGTTATAGGAGCTGAATATACGTCCCCCACTAATGAATTGTCCAAGGAGGGTTGTGAGTGTGAGTTGATATGTGATTTTTCTTGAGAGGAAACAAATGTGGATGGGGAGTTTGCAACTGTGCAAGCATGTATTTCTAAGGGAGGAGGTAAATCTGGAAGTGGGAGAAGGTTGGGTTTGGGTTGTGAAGACTCTAAAGTTTTGGAAAAACTACCAAGGTATCTATAGAGTGGGTAGCGATGTGTTTTTTTGGTTTGGCAAGCTAGGCCACAGAGTAGAGATTGTCCCCAGTCAGGTTCTCAAGGTCAGACTAACCGTCACCTAGCTTAGTCTAGTAGCCCAAATTAGTAGCGTGCCACTTCCAGTACCACCGGTGGGTAGTACCCAAACAGAATTTATGCTCTTCAATATTGATTAGATCAGGAAAGCTCTTCTAATGTGGTCACCTATACATTACAAGTTTTCCATTTACATATTTATGCTTTGCTGGATCTAGGAGCTTCTTTGTCCTTTGTTACTCCCTATATAGAAGTTGATTTCGAAGTCAGTCCCAAAATCCTAGCAGAGCCTTTCTTAGTCTCTACCCTAGTTGGTAAATCTATCATAGCTCGGCGTGTATACAGGAACTATTTGGTTATGATATCTCAGAAAGTAACTTTAGTAGACTTAGTCGAATCAGAGATGTCTAATTTTTATGTCATTATCAGCATGGATTGACTTTATTCCTGCTATGCCTCAGTCGACTTCAAAAACAGAATTGTCCAGTTTTAGTTTCCAAATAAGCCCATCCTAGAGTGGAGGGGTAGTACTTCAGCACTTAAGGGTTAGCTTGTTTCTTACCTTCGAGCGAGAAAACTGATATCTAAGGGATGTTTTTACCATCTCGTTTGAGTCTAGGACTCTGGTTCAGAAAACCCTACTCTTGAATCAGTGTTAGTAGCATGTGAATATCCCAGAAGTGTTTCTCAAAGATCTTCCTAGAGTTCCATCCAAAAGGGAAATTGATTTCGGAATTAATCTTCTTCCAGATACTCATCCTATATCTATTCTACCATATAGAATGGTGCCTGTAGAACTTAGAGAATTAAAAGAGCAGCTAAGAGCTCTCCTAGATAAGGAATTCATCAGACCTAGTGTGTC
>NW_025855005.1:0-1918 GCF_002878395.1 Capsicum annuum
AAGAAAATATTATCAGCTCAGTTAATCAATTTATAAATCAGTTCAGTTCAGTTAGTCAGTTCAACGCAGTTAATCTTTTTAGAGTCTTTCAGTTGGGAGTTGGGACTAGCACTGAGCGAGTACAGGGATGGTGATTTTTCCCGTTATAAAAGAAGAGCCGTTAGCAGTAATCCTTGTACTCCAGAACTACGTAGCCAGCACAGGACAGGAGTCACCCGTCAGATTAAGGCTATACTTGACTGTTATATTGCCTTAGGCTTGATTTTCTATTCAGGGTCACCCGTCAGAGAGGCTTGACCATAGTAGAGGTCTCTACTCGTGGCACGGTATTGACACTCTTTCAATCAGGCAAAGATTGGACCCCACTAGTATAGTATCGGGGCATGTCGGTTAGGTTACTACCTCTCACAGTCACAGTTACAGTTACAGTTTTAGTATCAGTCTTCAGAGTAGAAATTAGGAATCAGGACTGTCAGTTACAGTCATCGATCTTAGTAAGGAACTCAGATAGTTTCATTGATTCCTGGATCATCCCGTCAGATAGGCTTGGTCCCATATTCAGATGCTTATTATTAGATCTAGAGGTCACCCGGCAGACAGGCTTGATCTCAATCTCAGATTCAGTCGAGTGTTCTCATTATCAGTTTCAGAGATCACTCATTAGCTAGAACTGATCTCAGGCTTAGATGTTCAGATACAATTTGGAACTTAGATAGTTTTTCCCAGAATTAGGACTGTTAGATATAGTCATCCATGTTGTCAGTCATTCAGTATCTTAGTATCACGAAACTCATGTTGTCAGAGTTCAAACTCAAGTAGTCAGTATCTCCACGAGTTCAATAGCAGTTACGTATATATGTATGTATGTATGTATTCTCACGTTCATATTAGTCAGCATGTTCATGCATATAAATGCCATGCATTTAGCCTACCCCCATGTATACTCAGTACTTTAGTTGTACTGACGCATTTGCGCTATGGTGCTTTCTTTTTATATTACACCATAGGCTCTGAGGTGCAGATTCCAGATCTTCAATAGCAGTTTAGTAAGCAGTGAGTCCTCATCTTACAAGGACATGATCGTTACATTTATTATCCAGTATTTTAGTTTATTTTCAGTTTAGGGAGTTAGTTGGAGACATGTTCCTTCAACTCCTTATTCAGATAGTTTAAGGCTTTCAGATGATTATAGAGTTTTCAGATTTAGACTTTAGTATTTTCAGTTTTGTTTTGGTACTTTGATACTACCTTATTTCAGATATTTTATTATTCAAAATTGAACCTTACACCCTCTTTGTTCATGTTTCCATATTTTATATGTATATTATGTAGTTACAGGTACAGATATCAGTCATGGGTTAGCTTGTGGTCCTTTGGGGTCATGAGCACCGTGTAACATTTCGGTTCTGAAAATAGAGGCATTACAAACTTGGTATCAGAGCTTAAGGTTCAATAGAGTCTTAGGAAGTCTAAAAGCCGCATCTAGTAGTGTCTTGTACCTGGGTGTGTTGTGCGCCATATTTATGTACAGGAGGCTAAAAGATGTTTTAGGAACAGTTTCCCTTCTTTCAGTACTCATATCGTGCCAGTGAGCAAAAACTCAAGTTGAACTCTCAGTTTAATCCTTGTTCCTCTTCTATTTGCAGAATATGCCTCCTAAGAAGAGAACAGGGAATCGTCAGCCCCGCAGCCCACAGATTCTTTGAATGAGAATGTGTCACATGCAGAATTTTAGGTAGCTTTTCAGGCGCTAGCCCAGACTGCGACCACTAGTGTTCAGGGCAACCGACAGACTGCAGCCCCACCCCAGTAATATGGGGATTGAACTGCAGCTAGAATAAAAAATTTTATGAGAATGAACCCTCCAGAATTTTGAGTTAGTAATAGGTGAGGACCCACAACTATATCTAGAAGAGGT
>NW_025855006.1:0-15364 GCF_002878395.1 Capsicum annuum
CTTAATATGAGATACTTTCAGCATTTGACTTGAATTATCTTGATGAGGATATGGTGATAATTTCTGACATATTTTATAGTGCTTATAATCTCCCTCTTATGTTAGGAGAACCAACATACACCCTCTACATCTTTGAGGAATCCATCTTTGTGCTTCATGGTATATTCATTAATCGTATACCACACATCAAAATTATTAGATGGAATAGTTGGTTCATGACCTTAAACTAATTGAGGGGGAATAAATAATCATAATTTATTTTTCTAATGTATACAAGTATTATTGTATGCAACATATCATATTTCATACCAACACATAAATTTTTGTTCTCATTAGCGATGGTTTAGCTATTTATCGAAGGCATTCAATATCAAACCATCATCATCAAGATAACTTTCTTGATTGAACAATCTAAAAATTATGTTCTTAACTCAATTTTATTGAGCAAACAACTTTATGAATGTAAAACTGCAGGTTGACAACGAATGTACATGTGATCATCTTATTGATGCATCTTTTCAACATATCACATGATAGGTAAACGGGCCTTTATTCACCTTTTATATTTCAGATTTAAGGAATTCAATCCCAACATTAGTTGGTCCAACCAACTTATCATAAGAACAAATAACATAAACAATTCTCGAAGAATCTTCTAGATCTTCAATACATGTCTAATATTCAATATGCACATCTTTGAGATATCACAATCGTTCATATCAATTTATGAACTTTTATTCTAGTAAACTCCAAGTTTACCATGACATGTGCTTTTTTTTCTTTAGTAAATTTCAGATTTACTATTACATGAATAAATTTCAGATTTACTACTTTAGAAGTAGATTTCAAAATAACTCTTCTAAGTTATTCTGCCTCATTTGGAGGTGAGTTATGATACCATCACAATTAAGTACACATTTACATTAATAAGCTTCTCATTCCTCAGGAATGGAATATAATCGTATCTTAAGACTATCAAATTATGATATCTTATAACCTCTTCCAAGATTTTGCTACTTCAGAAGCAAATCGAGGCATATATATGATATAGAGAATTATTCTCTATCATATCTTATGATCATAATATGCGTGTGAAAATATCATCACTTTTGATGATCATGATCATATTGTCCCACCACGCGTATATTCGTGTATTTAATCACTTGTCTTCTTTCAGATATATTATGCACAGCTACCACATACACCTCAAGAATGAAGTAAGTTGTCATATTTCAGACTTATCATATATTGCTATCACATTCATTTCATGGAATGGAGCATATTTAATGGGTCAAATTTCAAACTTTTCATCAAACACCTATTATTTTGCCTTAGCCATCACAATATCATCAATATGGTGTACTGAGATTCAAACTCAATATTTGATCCATATAAAGGCGTCTTAGGCATCAATCGGTGGGTTTTGAACCCAATATATTATCATTCTTTTTGATAATGGTGTTCTTGTTTGGCAGAGTCTCGTGTTGATTTACTAGCGAAAGATTTTCTCCATCTAGTCAGTAGGCTAAAGCTCGTGCTGATAACGTGTTATAAAAAAATAAAGAATAAAGAAGAAGAGTAGAGAGAGAATAAAGAGTAATTCTTATTTCTCTTGAGGGATGAAAGATCATAAGATTGTCAATACAATGAACAAAACCCCTCTATTTATAGAGGAAATTTACTCCTAGTTTGAGTAAAAGATGGACGCTTCAAATCCTATTACATATCAAAGTAGATATTGATAGATCTTGATAGACATTCACTATAATATAAATACATTTATAACAAAAAGTTCTTTTTATAAATAGATTGTGTTTAGGTAATTTTTTTCAAGAAGTACTTCTGAGAGACAAATAACAAAAAATGACATATATCAATGGACTTTTATTACTAAAATCATTTTATAGAGAGAATTTATGTGAAACATATCTATTATAATATTTTTTATTTAATTTTTATTTTTATTTTATTAAAAAATATGTATAAAAATTTTCAATCGATATTTATATAAAGATGTCCATTAAAAAGATTATATTTACCCAATATTATTATAATAATTTAAATATACTTAAAAACTTTAAAATTTACTAAAAATTAGCAACCAACATATTCATGTATGTACACTACGTTGGCAGCAAATATGTCACTTTTTATGAATTATTTTATTTAAAAATATTAAATATTTGACAAAAAAAATTTACAAGTACTGCCACCAAAATACCATTTGATCTTGCCATGTGGTTTGTCTATCTTTTATCTTATCACTAATAATAAAACATAAAGAGATATATTCTTTGATCATCACCGTCAATGATATTTTTTATTTTCTTCTATCTCGGATTAGTTATCTCAGGATTATTATTTCTCTTTTAGTGTGGGATAAAAAATAATACTATAATCACGAAATAACTAATTCTGAAATAAATTATCTCATTTTTATCCCAACTAAATGTGAAATAAATCATTCTAAAATTAATTCTAACATTAATTATTTATTATCCGTCGTACCAAACAAATCATAAGTATAATAAGACCATCCACTTCAAGCGAAACACTCATGCCATTATTATTGGTATAGAAAAAGCCAAAGGCACGCCTAAAAGTAGAATTTACTTCAACTCGAAATAAAATACTTTTACTTTCTCTGTCTCATTTTATGTATCACAATTTTTTTTTTATTTGTTTTAAAAAGAATATCATTTTTTTATTTGGTAACTATTTAAAAACATAATTTTATTCTTATTTTTATTGTTCCACATGTCTACTTAACTAGATACCCGTGCCCGTGCAAGGCACGGGCATTTTGGCAATACTTATGTGCAAAAGAGATCCAACTTTGGGAAAGATTATTTTCTAATTATTTTAATTGTTTAGTATAGGAGTAAAAGAAAAGAAATGTGGTAGAATGAATCGATGTTAACATAATATATACAACTATACTGGTTTTGCCAATATTGGTAGTCATTTAATAAGAAACTAAAAGATACTTATACAAAAATAATACAATGTATAATTCAATTACAAATGTCTAAATAAAAAATTATTAAATTAATACATAGGACAAAACTAATATATATAAGAAAAAAGAAATATGCATGTGTAACAATTTTATTGCACCATAAAAATGAGGACAAAACTAATAAAAAAAATCATATGCATGTGTAACTATTTTATTTACTACTATATATAATTAAAGGTTGGGGTAACTATTTTATTTACTACTATATATAATTAAAGGTTGGGGTTACTAAAACTACCGAAATACCCTTAGTAGTCACCCCAACCTTCACTTATATATAGTAGTAAAGTAAAGTAATAGTAACAGTAAAGTAATAATAGTAGTAGTAATAATAATAATAATAATAATAATAATATAATAGTAGTAATAGTAACAAATAATAATAATAATAATATAATAATAAAAAGTAATAGTAATAGTAAAGTAATAATAGTAATAATAGTAAAGTAATAATAATAATAATAATATAATAATAATAGTAATAGTAATAGTAATAGTAATAGTAATAGTAATAGTAATAGTAAAAAAAATTGAATAATAATAATAATAATAGCAATAGTAGTAAGTACCCACAAAAAGACATTAATAGTACATCGAAAACCTTTATTTATATATAAGTTATTAAATATAGTAATAATATATTTTTAATAAATAATAATTTAATAAATGTCATTAATTTTTTTTTAAATTTTATGCCCGACCAAAGTACATGAAATGAGAGGAGGAAAGTATATATGGAGATCCTTCTTTCACATCAAGCAAACTTTCCAAGTGATATGGGACAAATGACCCTCTTATCTTTTGATGACATCTTTGGAGGCCAACACATAGAGCTCAAGACGTGGTCACCTCGAGGATACGAGAGCATACATGTAGAGACCATTTTTGGCACTTCATGGAGCAATGCCGTGTGTGGAAGATTGCTTGGAGCATTGGAGACTTGACGACTCACGGCCTTGGACAACACTTAATGGATACTTTGGACACCTTCATTAAGGGCATTTTGGTCACTTCACTATGTCCAAATGTACTCCATGGCTTCCCTTCCTTATTATGGGCATTGTTGTCATTTTGTCTTGTCTTGTAATTGAATAAATAGAGCATGTTAGGGTTATTTTTACTTAGTTATTGAATGATAAAAATATGGGATGTTGAAATTCCTCTCTCTTGAGAGTAGATCACCTTAGTGTAGTTCGGGTTTGGACTAGTCATTGTAGCTTAGGGCTTGAAAAAGCCAATATTTTTCATTGCTTTGAAATGGTGGATCTTGAGGTAAGTTGATTCCCTTGGTGGTCACCGTAAAAACTTGGTTCTTGTTAATATATTTCGTAGAGGTTTTAGAGTTTAGTATACTCCTTAGTTGCTATAGTATGTGTTGTCTTTGTGTTAAGTTTCCTGTCTTCTTTTTCGTTTAAGTTTGTGTTTTTTGTTTCCATTTGGTGTCTTGTCGTGTAGACTGTTTTGTGAAGATTGTGGGTGATTTTGTGCTTATTTAGATACCGTTTGGTATCATTTGGTATCAGATCCATCATTGATTTCATTTCCACGAGATCAATCTTGGGTTTGTTCACTCAAAAATAAAAAAATATTGAAAAGCTAAAAACTCAAAAATAGTAATCTGTCCATGTTTTTAAGTTTGGGCCAAAATTTGAAGCCTAGTTTTTTGTGACTTTTGTGTGTTTTGTTTGTTCTAGTATTAGATCTTTGTTTCCTAGCATGATAAAAGGTGTCCAAGGTCAAAAATCTCACAAAAAGAAGTTATTCTATGGGTTTAGTGTCTTGGCCAAAGTGTTGTTATTGTTTGGCCTAATTTGTGTCTAGACTTAGGTATTGTTTTGATTGTCTTTGTTGTTTCCTGTGTTGGTTTTCTGTATCTCTAACACTACTTGAGTCTAACCCAAGTTATTGAGCAAAAAAATTTCAAGTTGTTGTGGGAAGAGTGGACGGCTTTGTTATTGTTGTTGATGAAGTTCATGTGTTGTGTTGAAGAAGTCTTGTAGAAGGTTGTTGTTTGATCCAAATTCAAAGGGGAGAGAGTGTGGGTTCTTGTTAGTATTGAAACAACTTTCAAGACATTACCAAAGAGTAAAAAGAACAAAAGACCTTCCAAAAGTCTTCATACCAAAAGGGATTAAGTTTAATTTTCTAGGCAAGCCAAAAGAGGAAAGGGGGACAAGACCTCTAAAAGGTTGTCTAGCCAAAAAGGTGAAATGTAATACCCCAAAGTTTCCTAGCTAATTTCGTCCCAAGAATGTCTAGAATTAGCTTATAATTGAATGATGATTATTCCATGATGAATTTTTAAAATTTTCACTTTTTGTCATGTGGGAAATTCAATAAGTTTTCCATCGATATAAAATTCGCCCAAATCTGATAATCAGGTCAGAAATTACGACTATTTCAAGTTTCCATCATAAAACAGCGCCATATTAGTTAGTGGCGTACTGTGCCACAAGATAAAATGGCATTTAGCAAATTCTAGTAGGGGTCTGCGATTATGGCTCTTTGCGCTAGGGCTCAAATTTAGAATTGTCCTTTTTCCAGTGTCTCAACGTGATGTCTCCGCGTTGCGCCAATGTTCCAGGTTGCAAAAGAAGGGGCAAAGCAATGGGTTCACAATGCGCCAAGGGTCCAGTTCGGAAAATTTTTACAATTTTTAAAAGACGTGTCCAAGGGTTAAAAGGGTCGATTTCCCAACCATATTTAAACATAATAACACGTGATTTAGCCATTCTTCACCCAAAATACACTAGTTTCTCTCAAATTTCTCTCAAGAACAAGCTAGGGTTTCTATTGGGGATTCAAATTCAAGAAGGTTTGACCATCAATCTTCATGAAATCATGAACTAAGGTATGTACAGTGTTCATTCATGGATTCCTTTCATGTATGAAGCCCAAGAATCCTCTTTTAAATTATATATCATTATATCTATTTGGTAAAGTGATTGTGTTTATGTTGTTATGATTGTATGACTACCAAGATTGAATCTTTATCATGTTTTCATGAAACCATATTAGTTTAGGGTTGAAATCTATGCAATGAAGTTAAATTGTGGAATCATAATGTATTTGATTTATATCATACCTATGCCTTAAATGGAACCTACAAGGTGTTTGATAAAATGCCTATTGTAGTGGAAATCATATATAATAACTCAATTGTGTTTTAAATTCTAAATGCATGCAATCTATTCATGTTTAACATGACTTACATATTATTAATTATGAACTATGCTTGCTTGATGAAATGTTCATGATACTAGAAGTATGTCAGCAAGCCATGATTATGTGCTCTTTTGCCCATGTATTAACTTAAGGCAGTCAAGTGCCTCATAAAATATTCCCCAACTATTATATGATAAATTGTGGACTCTATTCATGCGTTCAAGAGTGTCAAATTATGTTAGTTTCCTTCTATCGAGTCCTGGGGGTACTTGTACCCAAACAATATAGCTGTGTGCCTACAACCATGTCATGTTTCCACGATATTCTCATACTTGTACCTGAACAATATAGCTGTGAGCCTAGAACTATGTCATGTTTCCACGATATTCTCAATCAAGCCATGTTCAGTAGACTTCAGTCAGTCTCACGACTCAGGAAATCTCAGTAATCTAATGAGCTCAATCAGACTAATAGGATTCAGTAGTATTCTGTCAGTCAAAGGAATCCAGTAAACTCAGTTCAGTTAATCATGTTCAGAGTCAATTCAGATGGGAGTAGAAATTAGCACTGAGTGAACCCAAGGATGGGAATACATACTATCAGATGAGAATGTGATTCTTAAGAGTCATCCTTGCGTTCCAGAACTATGTAGCCAGCATAGGTTGAGACATCAACACTATGTGATGAGGGTTGATAAGGTGGATAAACACTGTCATATGAGGGTCCCACCGTTCTCATTTAGGGGACACTATCAGATGAGGGTCACCCATAGCTTGTCCTTACAAGTGGCGCAGTATTGACACCCTTCTAATTGGGGTTATATATTGGACCTCAATTTACATATAATGTATTATGGGGAATGTCGGTTAGATAACTACTTCCCACAGTTTCAAAATCAGTCTCAGTAAAAGAACTCAGATGGCTCTTCAGATTTCAGGACTATCAGATACATTCTATTCTGATACAGTATGGAACTCAGCTAGTTCCATCAGGTTCAGGACTGTAAGATACAGTCACTCATGTTATCAGATATATCAGTAAAACTCATGTCATCAATACTCAGACTCATTAATAATATTTTCACAATCTCACTTACAGTTATTATATATTCATGCAAGCATTCTCACATTCATGTTAGTCATCCAGTTAGTATTATTCATACATATCAACCTCATGTATTCAGCCTACTTCACATACATACAAGTATAATACTTTATTTTATTATTTATTTTAGTAGAATACCAGTTTCCACAGTCAGAGTTAACAGTGAGTTCTCATCCTTCGAGGACATGATTATTACTTTATTTTATTATTTATTTCAGCTTAGTTTTGCTAGACAAAGTTAATTGCAGACATGTTCCTCCAAGTCCATATTCAGACAATACTTAGAGGCTTTCAGATTTGATTCAGACTTCAGTTATTTTCAGTTTTGTTTTGGTATCAGTATACCACACTATTCAGACATTATTATTTCATTTATGATTTAGTGTGAACCTTATGGCCTTACAACCTTTGTTTCTACATTTCAGTATATTATGCAGTGTACAAGTACAAATATCAGTCATGGGTTAGATTGTGGTCCTTGGGGGTCGTGACCACCGTGTAACGTTCTGGGTACCAGATTCTGGGTGTTACAAACTTGGTTTTAGAGCATAAGGTTCAATAGTGTCCTAGAAAGTCTGAAATCCACATCTAGTAGAGTCTTGTACATGGGTGTGTTGCGTGCCACATTTATGTGCAGGAGGCTATAAGATGTTTTAGGAACAGTTTCCCATCTTTCTATCTTTTAGTATTCATGTCATGCCAGTGAGCATAATATCAAGTATATCTCTTAGTCTAATCCATTTCTCCTTTCATCTACAGAATATGCCTCCTAAAAGAAGAAATGATAATGAGTCAGCCCCTTAGCCCAAAGAACCTTGGGCGAATATTTTTCTCATGCGGAGTTTAGAGCTATATTCACTACTCTTGCTCAGTCAGGTCGCTGCTCAAAATGAATGACCATCTGTCATTTTGGCCAACCCAGTGGCCAATTCAGCCGAATCTAGGATTCACAACTTCACTTGAATAAATCCTCCAACTTTTCTTGGGTCTAAGTCAGACGAGGACCCTCAGGAATTCATCGATCAGGTTCAGAAATTGACTAACATTGTAGGGTGACTACTATTGAGAGTGCTAATCTAGCTGAATATCAGTTGTAGGATGTGGCTATACTTGGTTCAAATAGTTGAATTCAAAGAGGTCAGATGATGCAGGGCCTATAGGGTGGGAGGAATTTGTCACTGCATTCTTAGACAGATTCTTTCCCCAGGATCTTGAAGAAGCAAAGGTGTTAGAAGTCATCAACCTTAGGCAGGGCAACATGACGGTGAAAGAGTATTCTCTTAAGTTTACTGAATTATCCAGATATGCTCCTTATGTGGTAGTAGATAGCAGGGCTAAGATGAGTAAGTTTCTATCAGTGGTGAATGATAGCATGGTAAATGAATGCAGATCAGCCATGCTAAATAGTTACATGACTTTAGCCAGGCTTATGTCACATGCTCAGCAGATAGAGGAGAAAAAGATTAAGCACAGACAGAAGCCGAATAAAAGAGCAAGGATAGGTTGTTTCAATTTTAGTCAGCCTAAGTCAGAGGAAGGAAATCATTTTAAGTTTTGTCTTAATTCATCAGTTCCATATCCTTCTTCATCTAGTGCTCCAGCTCCTAAGTTCAGGGATAGTAATAGAGATAGGGTACTAGGCTCTAAGTCTTAAGGCAATTTTAGTATAACACGCTGAATCTAGTACCCGGAAATATACATGGTGCTTATAACCCCAAAGGACCACAAGCTAACCCGTGACTGATATCTGTACATGTATACAGTATAAAATACTAAATAATGTATAAAACATAAACAGATAGGCCATAAGGTTCAAGAATAAACATAATCTTAATAATATAATATCTGTGTGGGGTGTGAAATACCCAAAACAACTAAAATAACTATCTAGACATAATAGTCTGGAAAGGCTCTAAAACATGACTGAACTATCTGAATAAGGAGTTAATGGGACATGTCCCCAAATAAATCCTACTAATATGCAAATTAATGAAAGAAATAAGGAATGATCCTATCCTCAAAATATGAGGACTTTCTTCTTCTCTATTTACAAAAATCTAGAAATCTACTGATACTCTGGAGGAGCTCATGTCTCTGAACATATGGTATAAGACACCACAGAGAAAATTCGTCAGTACTTTGAATGTACTGGTATGCGTGTGAGGTAGGCTGAATGCATGGAGTTCATATGCATGAACAATAACAATAACTGACTGACTATCATGAGAGTGAGAATACATACATAAGACATAATAACTGACCTGATACTGTGATAAAATAAGTTCTGAATCTGAATACTAATAACATGACATACTAATACTGCTCTAACTGATAACATGAGTGACTTTATCTGAATATCCTGAATCTAATGGAACTATCTGAGTTTTTTTTTACTGAGACTGATATATAGACTGTGGGAGGTAGTTATTTAACCGACATGCCCTATATGACACATTATAGTTGAACTAGCGTCCAATCTGTGCCCCAATTGGAAGGGTGTCAATACTGCGCCACTAGTAGGGACAACATGTGAGTGACCCTCATATAATAGGTAAATCTTGTGAGAATAGTAGGAACCCTCATATAACAGGTTAAGCCACCTCATCTACCCTCATATAGCAGGCTATGATGTCTCAACCTATGCTGGCTACATAGTTATAGAACGCAAGTATTACTTCTAAGAATCACACCATCATATAACAGGTGACTTCCCATCCTTGGATTCACTCGCTGCTAATTCCTACACCTATCTTAATAGACACTGAACATGATTTACTGAACTGAACATGGATTGAGTTACTGATTTTTGTTGACTGACTAAATACTACTGATATCTAACAACTTACTGAGTTCATGAGATTATGGAGATTTTCTGAGTCATAAGACTGTCTAAAGTCTAAGAACTCATAGCTTGACTGAGAGTATCGTGAAAACATGATATAGCTCTAGGCACACAGCTAATGTTTCGGGTATAAGTACCCCCAGTACTCGATAGAAGAAAACTAACAAAGCTTGACTTACTTGAACACATAATGATCACCATAATCCATAATTCATTTATTGAAGTATTTCATCAAAATAGGTGATAGGAATAAACTTGTACATACATGGGGATTTCATGATATCATACTAATTTGGGCACTTTTACTTCACATATACATTTAATCAAGCACATGATAGGCATAGTATGTGTAAACAATATTTTACAACAATTAAACATCATGGTTCAATTCTAATTTTATCATTCAAGGGTTTAATCATAGGTTTGCATGAATGCATATCTATATCAATCAACCCACAAAGAATTTATAGCCCAATCATGGAATAGAATTCAATTACACATTATTAACATGAACAAAAGAAGTCCAATCATGAAATTCACAAAGAAATCCATAAACGTGAATTTAGAAAAGGGATTGTTGGGCTTCATGGATGAAAGGAGTTCATGAATGAACACTATGCATACCTTAGTTCTTGGTTTCATGAAGATTGATGAAGAGAATTTCTTTAAATTAAATCCTCAATTGAAACCCTAGCTTGTTCTTGAGAGAAAATTGAGAGAAACTAGTATACTTTGGGTGAAGAATGGCCAAATCACATGTTATTGGGTTTAAATAGGATTGAAAAATTGACCATTTTAATCGTTGGACATATCTTTTAAAATTGTAAAAATTTCTCGAACTGGACCCTTGGCGCGATACGGTGTTATCGCACCGTGTCACTAGAATTTGATAATTGGGAAACCGGGCAATGGCGCGATGCGAAGCCATCGCATTTCCACTTCCTTTGTGACCTTGAAGTTTGGCGCGTCATGGGAGAAATCACGCTGAGACATTGGAAAAGGAAAATTGCCATTTTAGCTTGTGGCGCGGCATGCCACTGACCAATATGGCCCTGTTTTACTAAGGGAACTTGAAATAGTCATAATTTCTTACCCGATTATCGAATTTAGGCAAATTTTATATTGATGAAAAGCTTATTGAATTTCCCACATGAAAAAAAGTGAAAATATTAAAAATACAACATGTACAAAAATAGATTCATATTTCAAAGCAAGTTCTAGCATCTTTGAGATAATTTCAAGCTAGTAGAAAGGTACGAATATTACAATATCTCCCCATTGAGAACATTCGTCCTCAAATAAGACTATGATTGAGGGGAAGAACTTAAATTGATGTACATAATGAACAAGAATAACTGGAACATGATCTCATGATTGACATAACTTACAAGATGAACATAACATACTGAACATGCATATCTGATGCATCTGTATCTGATTCATGAATGCCTGACTGAGTAATCTATGGAACAAAATTTTCTCACAATGAGAATGCATGTCTTATGCATAATTATATAACTAAACTAATACATAAATGCATGACTGAATATGCAATGGTACTTTCTATTAAGTTTGATAAACACTGAACATAAAACTGAGTAAGCTTAAGGAGAACTGTTACCTTGGGCTTAATCTGAGTCTGTGGCGAAGAGGTGAGGATACTTGGTATGCATTTATGCTTCTGCTTCTCAAGTAGCGCCCTCCATGGACTGATTTTTCCAAATAACTTTAACTGGAGGGACATCTGTGTTCCTCAATCTACGAGTTTGATAGTCTTGGATTTTGATTGAAATCTCTTCATAAGAAAGGCTATTCTGAACATCTATACTCTGAATAGGGAATACAACTGTTGGGTCACCTATACACTTCTTGAACAAAGAGAACTGGAAAACTAGATTAACTGAGGCTAGATACTGAGAATCTTGAAGGGAACGACATATCGGGGACTAAGATTTCCCTTCTTGCCGAATCTCTTTACTCCCTTCATGGGAGAGATCTTTAGATAGACATAGTCACCAATCTTAAACTCAAGATCTTTTCTATAAACATCTGCATAAGACTTCTGTCGGCTCTGAGCAGCCTGGAGTCTTTTTTTAATCAACCAGACTTTTTCTAAGGCGTCGAATACCAAGTCAGGCCCTATGATTGAGGCCTCACTAACTTCAAACCAACCGATTGGAGATCTACATCTCCTACCATAGAGATCTTCGAATGGAGTCATCCAAATACTTGAATGATAGCTGTTGTTGTATTCAAACTTAATCAAAGGCAAGTGGTCATCCCATCTACCCTTGAAATCAATTGCACACACCCTTAGCATATCTTCTAGAGTCTGAATGGTCCTTTTTGCTTGACCATCTGTCTGAGGATAAAAGGTTGTACTAAGATGAACTTGGGTACCAATACCCTTTAGAAATTCTTTCCAAAAATGAGAGGTGAATTGGGTACCTCTGTCTGAGATAATAGACAATGAAACATTGTGTAATCTAAATAACTCACTAATGTAGAGTTTGGCGTAATCCTTGGCTGAATAAGAGGTATAAAATGGAAGAAAATGGGCTAATTTTGTCATTCTGTCTACAATGACCCAGACTGAATCATGCTGATAATGAGTTCGAGACAAAACCATCACAAAGTCCTTTTTCACTTCTTCCCACTTCCAAGTAGGAATAATAAAGTCTTGTATAGGACCACTAGGCTTCTAATGCTCTATCTTAACCTGCTGATATGTAGAGCACTTATCCATAAACTCTACAACTTCTCTCTTGATCCCACTCAAACAATAGATCTCCCACAAGTCATAGAACATCTTAGATGACCCTAGATGAATAGATTAGTGTGCACCATTCACTTCTGCTAGAATTTGTTGCCTTAAGTCATCTAAATCTAGAACACAGAGATGACCCTAAAAATGAAGAACACCATCTCCCCTTTGGGAGAAAACCTCTACTTTTTTATTCTGGACTGACTCTTTCAACTTGACAAGGCTGGGATCCTTATCTTGCTTCTCTTTCACCTCGGAGACTAGAGATAATTCTGAACTACTCTGAAACCATACATCACCCTCTTCTGTATCAACTAAGAAAATGCCTAGTCTAGCAAGCTGATGGAATTCCTGAGCTAACTTCTTCTTATTGTCCTCAACATGACCAACGCTACCTATAGACAGTCCACTGAGAGAGTAGGCTATAACATTGGCCTTTCTTAGATGATAAAGGAAACTCAAGTCAAAAGCTTTCAAGAGCTCTAACCAAATTCTTTGAAATTGATTGAGATCCTTTAAATAAAAGACATGTTGAAGGCTCTTATGATCTGTGAACATATCTACATGAACACCGTAGAGATAATGCCTCCAAATGTTCAAGGCAAAAACTACGGTTGCTAACTCAAGATCATGTGTCGGATAATTCTTCTCATGGGGTTTAAGTTGTATCGAGGCATAGGCTATGACCTTAATATGCTACATAAGGACACAACCCAAACCTACTCTGGATGCATCACAATACACTAGAAATCCATTTAAATCATCTGGAAGATCTAAGACTGGAGCTGAGATGAGTTGAGTCTTTAACTCCTGAAAACTCTTCTCACAAAGATTTGACCACTGAAACTTGACTTTCTTTTGAGTCAATCTAGACATAGGGGATTCAATATAGGATAATCCCTCAATAAACCATCTGTAATAGCCAGCCCAACCCAAGAAATAGTATATATCTAATGGAGACACAAGGCGAGTACAGTTTCTTACTGCTTTGGTCTTTTGAGGGTCTACTCTAATGCCATCACTGGAAATGATATGACCAAGGAATGCTACTTACCTTAGGCAAAATTCTCACTTACTTAATTTGGCAAATATTTGCTGATCTATGAGAGTATAAAGTACTATTCTGAGATGGTTTGCATGATCGCGCTCACTGCAAGAATAGACCAGAGTATTATCTATGAAGATGATGACGAACATATCCAAGTACTGCTTGAACACAAGATTAATCAAGTCCATGAAAGAGGCTAGGATATTTGTAAGACCAAAGGACATAACTAGAAATTTGAAGTGACCATACCGAGTACAGAAAGTTGTCTTCAAAATGTCACATTCTTTAACTCTAAGATAATGATAACCGAATCTAAGGTCAATCTTAGAGAAATAGCTAGCACCCTAAAGTTGGTCGAGCAAGTCATTGATCTTTGTAATAGGATACTTATTCTTGATAGTAACTTTACTAAGCTGGCAGTAATCAATGTATATTCTGAGAGAACCATCTTTCTTGTGTATGAATAAGATATGTGCGTCCCATAGGGAAATGCTAGGTCTGATGAATCCCTTATCTAAGAAATCCTCCAACTGTTCTTTTAATTCTTTGAGTTCTGTAGGTTCCATTCTATATGGAGGAATAGATATAGGTTGAGTATCTAGAAGAAAATCAATACCGAAGTCTATTTTTCTTTCTGGAGGGATTCTTGGAAGATCTTCGGGAAAGGCATCTGAATATTCATTCACTAATGAAACTGATTCAAGACTAGGAGTTTTGAAATCAAAGTCCTTAACTCGAACAAGATGATAGACATATCTCTTAGATATTATTTTCCTTGCCTAAAGGTAGGAAACACGTAACCTCTGAAAGTGGATACACTACCCTTGCACTCAAGGACGGGTTCATTCAAAAACTGAAATTGGACTATTCTATTCCTGCAATCGACTGTGGCATAGAAGGAATGAAGCCAATCCATGCTTCGAATGACATCAAAATTAGTCATCTCTAATTTGACTAAGTCTGCTGAAATGACTATCTGGCATATCATAATTGGGCAGTTCCTGCATACCCTCCAGGATATGATGGTTTTACCCACTGGAGAAGAGACTAAAAAGGGCTCTCCTAAAATTTTAGGACTGATTCTGAAAGCAACTGCTATATAAGGAGTAACAATAGACAAAGAAGCTCCTGGATCTAGCAAATCGTAAACATAAACATGAAAGATTTATAACATACTAGTAACCATATCAGGAGAATTTTCCTGATCTTGCTGGGACTAGAGAGCATAAAAATGATTTAGTCAAGTCCCATTAGTAGCACTGGAGGTGGAACTCCGCTAATTTAGGTGACCGAACTAAGCTGCAGGATTATTCTGCTGACCCTGAGGACCTGGCTGAGGACAATCTCTGACTCTGTGGACTGGCTTGCCGTATCCTAAATAGATACCACTACTCGCTCTATAAACACCCTAATAGTGCTTAC
>NW_025855006.1:18364-97681 GCF_002878395.1 Capsicum annuum
TAAATAGATACCACTACTCGCTCTATAAACACCCTAATAGTGCTTACGATAAGTCTGACAAAGAGGATAAGTGCGGGCACTGCTAACACTTTCTTGAGATTTAAAGCCTGGCGCTCTATCTTTGTTACCCTCTCTAAACTTAGAAATTGGAGAACTGGCTGAAGAAAGAGATGGAACTGGTGATTTAGGATGAAACTGAGAACAGTTTCCTCTTTCTGAGTTAGGCTGAGCAAAGTTGAAACTACTTGTCTTCGCTCTCTTAATCTGCTTCTCCCTCATCTTAATCGTTTGCTCCTCTATCTGTTGATCATGAGTCGTAAGTCTAGTTAAAGTCATGTCACTGTTCAGCATGGCAGATCTGCACTCATTAACCATGCTATCATTCACCCCTAAAACGAAGTTACTCATACTAGCCCTGCTGTCTTCAACCACATGAGGGGAATATCTGTCTAATTGAGTGAACTTGAGAGAATACTCTTTCACCGTCATGTTGACCTACCTGAGGTTGATGAATTCTAGTACCTTGTCTTCTCTAAGCTCTAGGGGAAAGAACTTATCAAGGAAAGCCAAAGAAAACTCCTCTTACTCAACCGACCCTACATCATCTGCCCTTTCTGACTTTTACTACTTGAACCAAGTGTAACCAATATCCAGGTATGCAGTTAGCTCAACACTCTCACTAGAAGTAACCCCTATTATGTCTGTAACCTTCTGTACCTGATCTAGGAATTCCTGAGGGTCCTCATCTGTCTTAGACCTAAGAAAGGTTAGAGGATTCATTCGGGTGAAGTCCCAAATCCTAGCTGCAGCTGAATTGGCCACTGGGTTGGCCAGAACTATAGCTGGTCATTTATTCAAAGCAGAAACTGACTGATCAAGAGTAGCGAATGCGGTCCTGAACTCCACTAAGAAATATAATTGCCCAAAGGTTCTTTGGGCTGAGGGGCTGACTGATTTTTTCTCTTGGGAGGCATGTTTTGAAATAACAAGAAAAAATGGATTAGACTGAAAGATTGATTTAAGATTATTCTCACTAGTACGACATGAAACTTAAAAAAGGAAAACTGTTCCTAAAACATCCTATAGCCCCCTATACATAGATGTGGCGCACAACACATATGTACAAGATTCTACTAGATGCGGCTTTCAGACTTCCTAGGACACTATTGAACTTTAGGCTCTGATACAAAGTTTGTAATGCCCTGAATCTGGTACCCGGAATACTACACGGTGCTCATGACCCCGAAGGACCACAAGCTAAACCATGGCTAATATCTGTACTTGTATACTACATAAAGTACTAAATAATATAGTAAATAAACACTAATAGGCCATAAGGTTCAAGACTAAACATAATCTAAACAATATAACATCTGTGTTGGTTATGAAATACCAAAAATAACTGAAATAACTGTCTGAACATAATAGTCTGGAAAGCTTCTAAAACATGACTAAAATGTCTGAATAAGGAGTTGATGGGATATGTCCCCAACTTACTCCTACTAATAAGCTAATTTGTGTGATAAACAAGAAATGATCCTTTCCTAAAAAGATAAGGAATCACTTCTACTCTATCTGCGGATATCTAGAAATCTACTGATGCTCTGGAGCTCGTGTCTCTGAACCTATGGTATAAGACACCATAGCGCAAATGTGTTAATACTTTGAATGTACTGGTATGTATGTAAAGTTGGTTGAATGCATGGAGCTCATATACATGAACAATAATAATAACTAACTGACTATTATGAGCGTGAGAATACGTGCATGAGACATAATAACTGACACTGATACCGTGGTAACATGAGTTCTGAATCTGAATACTAATAACATGACATACTAATACTGATGTAACTGATAACATGAGTGACTGTATCTGACAATTCTGAATCTGATGGAACTATCTGAGTTCCCTACTAAACTAAGTTGACTATCTCTGACAGTCCTAAAATTTGAAGAACTACCTGATTTCTTTTATTGAGACTATGGGAGGTAGATATTTAACCAACATGCCCTACATGACGCATTATAGCAGAACTGGGGTCCAAGCTGTGCCCTGATTGAAAGGGTATCAATACCGCGTCACTGGTAAGGACAACATGTGAGTGACCCTCATATAAAAGGTAACTCTAGTGTGAATAGTGGTAACCCTCATTTAACAAGTTAAGCCACCTCATCTACCCTTATATAACAGGCTATGATGTCTCAACCTATGCTGACTACATAGTTCTGGAATGCAAGGATTGCTTCTAAGAATTACACCCTCATATAATAGGTGATTTCCCATCCTTGGGTTCACTCGGTGCTATTTCCTACTCCCATCTGAATGGACACTAAACATGATTTACTGAACTGAACATGGACTGAGTTACTAAATTCTGTTGACTGACTAAATACTACCGATATCTGACAATTGACTGAGTTCATGAGATCATGGAGATTTCCTGATTCATAAGACTTTCTAAAGTTTAGAAATTCATAGCTTGACTAAGAGTATCATGAAAACATAACATGGCTCAAGGAACATAACTAATGTTTTGGGTACAACTACCCCTAGGACTCGATAGAAGGAAACTGACAAAGCTTGACTGACTTAAATACATAATGATCACCATAATCCATAATTCATTAATTGAAGCATTTCATCAAAATAGGTGATAGGAATAAATGTGTACATACATGGGGATTTCATGATATCATTCTAATTTGGGCACTTTTTCTTCACATTTGCATTTAATCAAGCATATGATAGGCATAGCATATGTAAACAACATTTTATAGCAATTAAACGTCATTGTTCAATTCATATTTCATCATTCAAGGGTTTAATCATAGGTTTGCATAAATCCATATCTATATCAATCAACCCACATAGAATTTATTACCCAATCATAGAATATAATTCAATTACACATTATCAACATGAACAAAAGGAACCTAATCATGAAATTCACAAAGAAATCCATAAACTTGAATTTTGAAAAGGGATTGTTGGGCTTCATGGATGAAAGGAGTTCATGAATGAACACTATGCATACCTTAGTTCTCGATTTCATGAATATTGTTGGCAAGACATTCTTTAAATTAAATCCCCAATTGAAACCCTACCTTGTTCTTGAGAGAAAATTGAGAGAAACTAGTATACTTTGGGTGAAGAATGGCTAACTCACGTGTTATTGGGTTTAAATAGGGGTGAGAAATTTACCCTTTTATCCCTTGGATGCGTCATTTAAAATTGTAAGAATTTCTTGAACTGGACCCTTAGCGCGATGCGGCACTATCGCGTCGTGTCACTGGAATTTGATAATTGGGAAATTGGGCAATGGCGTGACACAGAGCCATCACGTTGCCACTTCCTTTATGACCTGGAAGTTTGGCGCGTCACGGGGGAAATCGCGCTGAGACACTAGAAAAGGACAATTGCCATTTTATCTTTTGGTGCGGTGCCCCACTAACCAATATGGAACTATTTTATGAAGGGAACCTGAAATCGTCATAACTTCTTACCCGGTTATCAGATTTAGGCAAATTTTATATCGATGGAAAGCTTATTCAATTTCCTATATGATAAAAAGTGAAAATATTGAAAATACCATATGTACAAAAGTAGATTCATATTTCAAAGCAAGTTCTAGCATTCATAGGATGATTTCAAGCTAGGAAAAAGGTACGATTATTACAGTTAGCAATGCCCGAACTAATCTTCTTTGTCAAACTTATGGTAAGAACCACAAGGGTTCGTGCAGAGTTGGTATCAATGTCTATTTTGGATGTGGCAATCCAGGCCACAGAGTCATAGAATGCCCTAAGTTAGGTTATCAGAGTTGTCTCCACTCCTTAGCTAAGTCTGGTTGCCCAAATTAGCAGGATGCCACCTCTAGTGCTACTAGTGGGAAACAGCCAAATTGTCTTTTTACTCTTCAGACTCGACAGGATCGAAAAATTCTCCTGATGTAGTTACTGGTATGTTACAGATCTTTCATGTGCATGTTTATGCTTTGCTAGGTCTAGAATTTTATTTGTGTTTTGTTACTCCTTACATAGCAGGCAATTTCGGAGTCAATCTCGAAATTCTAGCAGAGACATTTCATTCTCTACTCCAGTGGGTAAAACCATCATAGCCTGGTGGGTATACAGGAACTACTCGATTATGATATTTCAAAAAGTCACTTTAGCAAACTTAGTCGAATTAGAGATGATTGATTTTGATGTCATTATCAGTATAAATTGGCTTTATTCCTGCTATGCCATATTTTATTGTAGAAACAGAATAGTCCAATATTAGTTCCCGAATGAACCCTTCTTAGAATGGAAGGGTAGTGTATCTGCTTTCAGGGGTTAGCTTATTTCCTACCTTCGAGCATGAAAAATGATTTCTAGAGGATGTGTCTATCATCTTGTTCATGTTAAGGAATCTAGTTTTAAGACTCCCAACCTTAAATCAGTCCCAATTGTGAATGAATATTTAGATGTCTTTCCCTAAGATCTCCCAGACATTCCTCCTGAAAGGGAAATAGACTTCGGCATTGATCTTCTTCTAGATACTCAGCCTATATCTATTTTGCCATACAGAATGGCACCAGTAAGGGATTCATTAGGCCCAATATTTTCCTGTGGGGTGCACCAGTCTTATTCATGCATAAGAAAGACGGTTCTCTCAGAATGTGTACTGATTACCATCAACTCAATAAAGATTCAGTCAAGAACAAGTATCCTCTTCCCATAATTGATAATTTACTTGATGAAATTTAGGGTGCTATGTATTTCTCTAAGATAGATCTCAGATCAGGCTACTATCAGCTCAGAGTCAGAGAATATGACATTTCGAAAATAGCTTTTCATACTCGGTATGGTCACTTTAAATTCCTAGTCATTTTGTTTGGTCTTACCAATGCCCCGGCAGCTTTCATGGACATGATAAATCATGCGTTCAAGCAGTACTTGGACATGTTTGTCATAGTCTTCATATATGACATTCTAGTCTATTCCCACTGTGAGCGTGATCATGCAGACCATCTCTAAATAGTACTTCAAACACTCAGAGATCATCAGCTATTAGCCAAATTCAGTATGTGAGAGTTTTGGCTAAGTTCAATAGAATTCCTTGGTCATATCATTTTCTGGTGATAGCATTAGAGTAGATCCTCAAAAGACTAAAGAAGCAAGAAACTGGCCTTACCTTGTCTCTCCATCAGATATCAGGAGTTTCTTAGGTTTGGCTAGTGATTATAGATGGTTTATTGAGGGATTTTCTTCTATTGCATACCTATGTCCAGATTGACTCAGACGAAAGTCAAGTTTCAGTGGTCAGATCCTTGCAAGAAGAGTTTTTAGGAATTAAAGACCCGACTCACCTCCGCTCCAGTCTTAGCTCTTCCAGATGGTTCTGATAGGTTCGTAGTGTATTGTGATGCATACAGAGTAGGTTTAGGTTGTGTCCTTATGTATCACAGTAAGGTAATATCCTACGCATCTAGACACTTTAAGCCTCATGAAAAGAATTATCCTACTCATGATCTTGAGTTGGAAGCCAAAGTTATTGCCATAATGATTTGGAGGCATTATCTATACAGGGTTCACGTAGATGAGTTCACAGATCATAAGAGACTCCAGTATTTCTTTTCTTAGAAAGATCTTAATCTTCGTCGGAGAAGGTGGTTAGAGCTCTTGAAAGACTATGACATGAGTATCCTTTATCATTCGGGCAAGGCCAACGTAGTGGCCGATGTTCTCAGTAGACTGTCCATGGGTAGTGTTGCTCATGTTAAGGACAGTAAGAAGAAGTTAACTTAGGAAGTCATCAGCTTTCCAGACTAGGTGTTTGCTTAGTAGATATAGAAGAAGGTGATATATGGGTTCAGATTAGTTTAGAATCATCTCTAGTTTCTGAGGTAAAAAATAAATCAAGATACAGATCCTAGCCTTTTTAAGTTAAAAGAGTCAGTCAAGGATCAAAAAGTAGAGGTTTTTTCCTAAGGGGGAGATGGTGTCCTACATTGTCAAGGTCTTCTCTGTATTCCAGGTGTAGATGAGTTAAAGAAACAAATTCTTATAGAAGCACATGGTCCACGCTACTCTATTCATCTAGGGGCCATAAAGATGTACTGCAACTTATGGGAGATCTATTGATGAAGTGGGATGAAGAGAGATGTTGTCGAGTTTGTGGCTAAGTTCTTTAAATGTTAGCAAGTTAAGATTGAGCATCACAAGCCTAGTGGGTCCATACAGGAGTTCAGTATTCCTACTTGGAAGTGTTAATAAGTGAACATGGACTTCGTGATGGGTTTGCCTCAAACTCATCATCAGCATAATTCAGTCTGGGTCATTGTAGATAGAATGACCAAATCAGCTCATTTCCTTCTAGTTCATGCCTCTTATTCAGTCGAGTATTACGTCAAACTCTACATCAAAGTGTTGGTCAGATTTTATGGTTTTCTGTTAACTATTATCTCAGGAAAAGGTACCCAGTTCACCTCTTACTTTTGGAAAATATTCCAAAAGGTTCTTGTTACCTAAGTTCATCTTAGCACAACCTTTCATCCCTAGACAGATATCCAAGTAGAAAGGACCATTCAGACCCTAAAAGATATGCTAAGGGAGTGTGCAATTGATTTTTAGGGTAATTGGGATGACCACTTGCCTTGGATTGAATTTGTATACAACAATAGCTATCATTCCAATATTCGGATGGCTCCATTCGAAGATCTCTATGGTAGGAGATGTAGATCTTAATTTGGTTGGTTCAAAGTTAGTGAGGCCTCAGTCATAGGGCCTAACTTAGTATTCGATACCTTAGAGAAAGTCCAATTAATCAGAGAAAGACTCCAGGCTCTTAGAGCCGATAGAAGTCTTATGCATATGTGCACAAAAAGGATCTCGAGTTTGAGATTGATGACTATGTCTATCTAAATATCTCTCCCATGAAGGGAGTGAAGAGATTCGGCAAAAAAGGAAAGCTCAATCCCCGATATGTCGGTCCCTTCAAAATTCTCAGTCATCTTAGCAAGGTAGCTCAAATTGGCTTCAGATCTAGCCTTATTTCATCTATTCTTCCATGTCTCTTTGTTCAAGAAGTGTATAGGTGACCCCACAGTTGTAGTCCCTATTCAGATCATATATGTTCAGAACAGCCTCTCTTATGAAGCGATTTCAATTGAAATCCTAGACTATCAGACTCATAGACTGAGGAATAAAGAAGTCCCTCTAGTCAAAGTTCTTAGGCTAAATTAGTCCAATGAGGGAGATACTTGGGAAGAAGAAATAGACATGCGTACCAAGTATCCTCACCTATGCTCCACCAACTCAGATCAAGCTTAAGGTTATAGTTCTCCTTAAGCTTCTCAGTTTATTATTCTGACGTCAATTACAAGCTTAGTATTTAGTTTATGTTTAGAATCCTGTTATAAACTTGGTATTTAATCCTATTTCATTTCAATCACGCATTCATGTACCATTTCAGTTATATATATATATATAATTATGCATCAGACATGCATTCTCATTGTGAGAAACTTAGTTCCTCAGAACACTCAGTCATGCATTCATGGATCAGTTATACATGCATCAGATATGCATGTTCAGTATCACATGTTCAATTATCAGTCATGTCAGTCATGAGATCATATTTCAATTATTCATGTTCAGTATGTATGTCAGTTTATTTTCTTTCCCTCACTCTCAGTCTCATTCGAGGATGAATGTTCCCAAGGGGGGATATTGTAATACCCCAAAGTTTCCTAGCTAATTTCATCCCAAGAATGTCTAGAATTAGATTATAACTGAATAATGATTATTCCATGAGGAGTTTTCAAGATTTTCACTTTTTATCATGTGGGAAATTCAATAAGATTTCCATCGATATAAGATTTTCCCAAATCCGATAACCGGGTTAGAAATTATGACTATTTCAAGTTCTCATCGTAAAAAAGCACCATATTAGTCAGTGACACGCCACGCCACAAGAGAAAATGGCATTTGGAAAATTCCAGTAGGGGTCCGCGATTATGGTACGTCGTGCCAGGGCTCAAATTCAGAATTGTCCTTTTTCCAGTATCTCAGTGTGATGTCTCCACGTCGTGCCAAAGTTCCAGGTCGTAATAGAAGGGGCAGCGCGATGGCTCCACGTCGCGTCAAGGGTCCAGTTCGGAAAATTTTTGCAATTTTTAAAAAACGCGTCCAAGGGTTAAAAGGGTCAATTTTCCACCTCTACATAAACCCAATAACACATGATTTAGCCATTCTTCACCAAAATATACTAGTTTCTCTCAAGAACAAGCTAGGGTTTCTATTGGGGATTCAAATTCAAGAAGGTTTCATCATCAATCTTCATGAAATCATGAACTAAGGTATGCACAGTGTTCATTCATGGATTCCTTCAACCATGAAGCGCAAGAATCCTCTTTTGAATCATATATTATGATATCTATGTGGTAAAGTGATTATCTTCATGTTATTACAATTGTATGACTACCAAGATTGAATCTTTATCATGTTCTCATGAAACTATGTTAGTTTAGGGTTGAAATCTATGCAATGAAGTTAAATTGTGGAATCATAATATATTTGATTTATGATCATACCTATGCCTTAAATGGAGCACGCAATGTGTTTGATAGATTGCGTAGTGTAGTGGAAATCATGTATGATGGCTCAATTGTGTTTTAAATGCTAAATGCATACAATCTATTCATGTTTAACATGACTTACATATTACTAATTATTAATTATGCTTGCTTGAGAAAATGTTCGTGATACTAGAAGTATGTAAGAAAGCCATGATTATGTGCTCTTTTGCCCATGTATTAACTTAAGGCAGACAAGTCCCTCATGAAATATTCCCCAACTATTATATGATGAATTGTGGACTCTATTCATATGTTCAAGAGTGTCAAATTATGTTAGTTTCCTTCTATCGAGTCTTGGAGGTACTTGTACCCGAATAATATAGTTGTGTGCCTAGAACTATGTCGTATTTCCACGATATTTTCAATCAAGCCATGTTCAGTAGACTTCATTCAGTCTTACGACTTAGGAAATCTCAGTAATCTCATAAACTCAGTTAGACTAATAGGATTTAGTAGTATTCCGACAGTGAAAGAAATACAGTAAACTCAGTAACTCAATTTAGTTAATTATGTTCAGAGTCTATTCAGATGGAAGTATTAATTAGCATAGAGTGAACCCAAGTATGGGAACACACACTATTAGATAAGGGTGTGATTCTTATAATTATACATCTGTTATATTTATATTATTATCTAATAATTATTTTGTCATATATCCTATCCATAATTGTATTGTTTTTTCTGTATCTATTACACAGTCTAGGTCTAAAAAGTTATAATTTTTATTCACTATTTGTTTTGGTATCCATTTATCATATTCATTATATTTTTTAAACTTATTCTTATAATATATAGGTTTTCTTATTTCTGTTGTTTTAGGTATTATATTTTTCATTTTCTTTTTTATCAAGAGTATTTATTTCTGTGTGGGTATTTTCTAAGTTTTCCTCATTAATTTCGTTTTGTTTTCCATTGATTTCTAGATTTTTTGTATTTGTTAATATTTCTGTATATGTTTCACTATCTTCGGACTCATAATTATCTGTCTCTTCAATATCTATATTATTTATTTCTAATGCTTCGTTTTTTATTTCTAATTTTTCTTTAAATTGATTTATCTCGTTTAGTAATTTCTGTTCTCTATCTTTTTATTCTTTTTCTTTCTGTCTTTGTTCATACAACTCTTTTAATATTTGTAGTTCTTTTTCTAATTCAGCAATCCTACTATTTTTAGTTTCTTCTATTTTTCGTATTTCTTCAGTAGTTTGTTGTTTTATTTTTTCTATTTCCTTTTTCCTATCTATCTCTTCATTTTCTTTTTCTATTCTTACCATTGCTGTTAATTTATCTTCTAATTTTAATTCTTCTTTTTCTAACATTAGATATAAATGTTCACCTATTTTCTTATATCTTCGTCCTAGATTAGAAAATACTATTTTTATTTTTGATCCTTCGTAGTTTTCATATATTTTTTCATCTATTATAAATTCTTCTTTATTCATTTTATTGTGAATAGGTCATGTTGATATACATATTCTAAACTATCTATTTGTGATTCTAATTTTGATATTTCATCTTTTTGTGTATCTATTGAATTTTTACTAACTCCGGTAAATATATTATAATGTAGTCTTTTTATTCTTATTTTTAATTCTTTACGTTTTTCAGAGATAATTTGTTTTAATTCTTTGTATTGTTGTACTCTATTCATTTTAAATTATATTTATAATATCTTGGTGGATATCTAAATCTAATTTTATCATAATTAGGTGGTATGTGTTTCATTCTTCTGGATTTTAAATGTGTTATTAATTTTGATTCAATACTAGATATTAATATAATTAAGTAGGCTAATTTTTGTGGGTTTTCTTTTATTTTATTTAGACTTATATATTCTGAATAATTACTAATTAAAGATTCCTTAATTTTTCTAAAAGCTTCTCTATTTTTAAATGGTCTTCGCATAATTAATTTGATAATTTTGTAGGTAAAATTATCAAGTCCAAAATTATAAATCCACGAAATCTGAACCCGAGACGTCATACGGTGCTGAAGACAACATGTAGCCTTAAGCAAACCCTGTCGGCCTTCTACTAGATCTGAGTCTCATAATAATGGAAATATACACATAGAAGTCATTACTAAATGAGGAAAACTGACTGAAATATTTGAGAATAATCTGAATATAACCTCTAAAATTAATAATGTAAGTCTGAATCAAATGTTGCAATCTGAGAAACCTCTACTACTAATAACTAGAGAGCCATTTCCAGCTGACTCAAACTCTCTGAAAAGAATACTGGAACATCTAAACTGATAAGCTGAGAATAAAATGAATAACTAAGTCCTTGAACTATGAGGACTCACCAACTAGCAGATGTAGATAGAGATGCTCGAACTACTTACGTTGCGGAAACTAAGCACTTGGACCTACATTATGGGACAATGGAAGAAGATCATAAACCCCATATATCTTAATTGATGATTAGATGAAGAAACTTGAATTATTGATTCCTATTTGAGTTCTTGATTATCTTATCTTGGGAATCCTCAATTTGAAGCTTTCTTCGAGAACAATGGAGGAATTTAATTTCTTGGAGAAGAAGCTTCGAACTCTAGGATTTTTCTTTGAGAGAGAATGGATGAAAATTATATAAAGTTATTAAAATGGGCTAATCCTTTGTTTTAGATGAATTGGGGGTTTGGGAATTGACCAATGTGCCTTTTTTAAAATTTTATTTGGAACTGGAAAAGCAATATTTTTCCAAATTAACATGACACCGCGATGCATCACTATCACGGTGGCTCACTGGAAAATGAAAGATGGGACCTAAAAGTTCTTCGTGACGCGGAGCTATTGTGATGCTCTACTGAATTGTCATTTAGGACAACACCGTGATGCGCCACCATCACGGTGCGCCAATGGGAAAGGAAAAATAGGAAATAAAGTTTCTCTATGATGTGGGGCTACCACGGATTACCATTGGAATTTGACAATTAGGAATTTACCCTTCACTGTGATGCAGTGGTTGCTCAGATTGCATACTGCCTAACTAAAATTGCTCTAACTTCTTAACCGAGTATTGAATTTGGACAAAATTGGTATCCATGGAAAGCATATTCAATTTCCCACACCATGGAGGGTCTAAATATGAAAAATTCCACATGGAATAAAAGTTATTAATTTTAGAAGTTAACCTTGAACATTCTAGGAGCAAAGTTAAGCTTGTAAAGGTACGGGGTATTACAATATCTCCCCCTTGGGAACATTCGTCTTCAAATAATGAAAATTAAGCTAAGAATACTGTGGAATCAGGGGATATAAGTTATCATGCACAACTAAAATAAACTAAATGACTGATTCTTAATATAATGAGCTACTTAACTGATCTGTGAGTGCATGAGTTTACATGGATACAACTATATAGGTGAATCTAAAACTGGAAAAAAACTGAATGAAGGAAGAATTTTACCTTCATCTAAAAGTCAATTTTTGGAGAAGAGATGAACATACTTGGTATGCATGTCTGCTTCTACTTCCAAAGTACCACCCTCAACGGACTAATTTCACCACAAAACTTTGACCAAGGAAACTTCTTTATTCCTTAGTCTACGAATCTGATGATCAAGAATCTCTACTAGAACTTTTTCGTAAGAAAGACTATTCTGAATATCAATAATTTCTCAAGGAACTATAGCAGTTGAATCGTCCGTGCACATTTTATACAAGAACACATGGAATACTAGATAAACTGAGGATAAATCTAAGGGTAGCTCAAGATCTTATGCTACCTTCCTAACACAACTCAAAATTCAGAAGGGACCTAAACATCGGGGACTAGGCTTTCCCTTTTTGCCAAATTTCTTCACCCCTTCGAACCAACCAGCTGGCGATCTACATCTTCACCCATAAAGAGCCTCAAATGGGGCCATATGAATACCAATATGATAACTGTTATTATAAGAGAACTCAATCAATGGCAAATTCTCATCCCAACTAACTTTGAAAATAAGAACACAAGACCTCAATATTTCCTCTAGAGTTTGTATGGTTCTTTCTACTTGACCATCTGTCTTCGGATGTAAAGATGAACAAAGATAAACTTGGGTACCAAGACCTTTCTAAAAGGCTTTCCAAAATTGAGAGGTAAACTTGGTACCCCTATATGAGATGATGGACAATGGAATTCCATGCAATTTAACTAACTCTCTGATATACAATTTAGCATAATCTTCAGCTATGTAGGACGTGTGAACTGGTAAGAAATGCGCTGACTTAGTCAATCTGTCTATAATAACCTAAATTTAATCATGCTAATGACGTGAATGGGGTAATCCCATCATAGAGTCTATATTCACCTCTTCCCACTTCTAAGTGGGGATACCAAACTCTTGCAACATACCACCAGGCGCTTAGTGCTCTACCTTAGCCTGTTGACATGTTGTATACTAGGCTACAAACTCTGCTATATATTTCTTCATACAACTCCACTAATAGATTTATCGCAAGTTGCGGTACATCTTGGTAGTACTTGGATGATTGGAATAATGTGCACCATACGCTTCTACGATAATCCGTTACCTCAAATCATCAACACATGGCACACACAATCTACTCTGGTATCTTAACACACCATCTCCCCCTTGGGAGAAAATCTCTACCTTTTGGTCTTTAATTGACTCCTTCAGTTTGACCAAACTAGAATCCTTATCCTATTTTTTTTCACTTCTGAAACTAGAGAAGATTTGGAACTACTCTAGACCCAAAAATTCCCTTTAGCCGAATCAAAGTGTTTTGACTCTTTTCTTGTTTAAATTTAACATTGAACACTATAAATAAGTTTTCCACACTTAATTACACAATCATACCCTTAGTAACTGTAAAACCCCAAAAATTCTTAGCTTAATTCAGTCCTTTAAGCTTGTTAAGGGGTCCTAGACTTAGAAAATTCAAGCTAAGTATTCAAACTTAGTGTTATTTTAGCCTTCAAAAGTTGGTAATTTTATTTCACGAGCTATACGTCCATTAAATTTTGATATTTGAGTTAATTCATGATCAGGAATGTCAATAGGTGTTTTCAGGAAAGTTTCAGATTTTTTAAACTTTGTTTGAAGCACCATTGGAATCCTAAACCAGTGAATCAACACGATCTTGATGCATCGCATCCACTATCGCATTGAATTTTTTTTTTCCCAGATTCCAGCATCCAATTCTAGTGAACCAACGTGCACTCGACACGGCATATTGTCTATCTATCGATGCCAATGACACGGTACGTCAGCCTCCACGTCGATGGTTCAGTTTACAGCCATTTAAAAGCCATGTACTCAAGGTTAATTAAGTCTTTTTCCCATTCCCTTCAGCCCCTATAATATTAAACTTAGCCATCTTTTAGCAAGTTATATTCATTCTTTCATAAATTGCTCAAGAGCAAAAACCCTAGGTGAATTACATTCAAATTCAAGGCTTAAGATTCCATCGTTACTTTTCTAGAATTCACCAACTAAGGTATGTGAATTATTTATCCAAGGGTTCCTTCCACCCTTGGAGTCCAAGAAATTATTTTAAAGATCATGTAGAGTGAGTCCATGATTTCCATGATTTAAATTAAAGTGTATTCATGATTATTACTTAAATGGGTTTCTATTTCATGATTTACTACAAGATTCATGTAGATTTAATTGATATGTGTGCTTTATCAAATGAATTCATGCTGAAACTCTTGGAATTATGTAATTAGAATTGAATCACGATGCTTACATGTTGTTTTCTTATTATGTGCATGTAGTAAGCCCCACAAGTGTTTGATGAATTGTCTATGTGAGTGGAATAGCAAAATTATATCATGTTAGCATATATGCAAGTTCATGTCATGCAAGTGTTTGTTTGAATGCTCAAATGAATGAATGATGACTAAGTAGTAAATTACCATGTCTCAAGATTATGCCACGTCTTTTAAGTTTATGCTATCGAGTCCTGGAGGTATTTAATACCCGACAATTTAGCTGCTTGTCTAGAGCCATGGTCAATCATAGAGTAGAATCATTCATGTCTCAATCAGTAGAATTTAGTCAGTTTCAAATTGTAGGAAAACTCTGTGAACTAACAATCAATCCTGTTCCGTTCAGTAAAATTAGTTCAGCTCAGTTATACAGTACGATCAGTAATAGCTTAGTCTAGCCAAGTACAATTTAGAATTCAGTCTAGTGTCTATTCAGTTGGGAGTAGGATTCAACACCTATTAAACCAAAGGATGGGGAACCACCTCCCAGTAGAGGGTGTAATCCTTAGAAGCAGTCCTTGCATTCCAGAATTACGTAGCCAGCGTACGTTAAGACATTTACCTGCCAGTTGAGGGTTGATGAGGTGATATACCTACCAGTTGAGGGTACCACCACTCTCAATCAGAGCACCTGCCAGATGAGGATGATTCAGTACTTATCCTTACCCATGCCATGGTATTGACACCCTTCCAACTGGGTTACAGGTTGTACCCCAAATCAGTTAGAGAAGGGACATGTCAATTAGATGATTACTTCCTGCAGTCTCAGTTTTGAATTCAGTCTTAGTATAGAACTTAGTTCAGTTCTACAAATTTAGGTTTGTCAGGCACAGTCACTTAGCTTAATAAGGGACTCAGTATATTTCCATAGAATTAAGACTATCAGATATAGTCATTTAATTACCAATAATCCAGTATTCAGTGCTATTATGATCTCAGCACAATTTACATATTCATGCATGTATTCTCATCAAGTCATACTTATGATATTCAGTTATTATTGTTCATGCATATGAACCCATACATTTCAGCCTACCTCACTAAGCATACTAGTACATTCAAAGTAGTCATGCATGCTTTTCTTTTGTGACATGATGTCTTATATTACAAGTTTAGACGCACGTGCTCTCGAGCACCCTTAGCTGTTCAAACTCTCAGCATACATAGTTAGTGGTGAGTCCTCATAATTTGAGGATATGATTATTTATTTCAGCATTTTAGTTCATTTTCAATAGTCGAAGTTAGTTGGGGACTTTTCCCATCAACTAAATAGTTCAGACAGTTTAGAGGCTTTTCATACTAAATTATTTTCATACAGTTGTTCAGTTTTCAGTATTGATGTTCAATTTTAGGTATTGTGATACCATATTCAGTATTATTTAAAGTATTGAACCTTATGGGTAGTATTGTTTTGCATATTTTCTACCAATTTACTATATTATAATTCAGATATTATAGCAGGTACCAGTCATGGGTTAGCTAGTGGTACTTCGAGATTATAAGCACTGTGTAGCATCCAAGGTACAGACTTAGGTCATTACAAACATGGTATCAGAGATTAGGGTTCAACAGAGTCCTAGGAAGTCTGGAAGCCACATTTAGTAGAGTTTTGTATATGGGTGTGTTGTGCACCACACTTATGGACATGAGGCTACGAGATGTTTTAGAAAAAGTTTCCTTTCTTTTAGTATTCATGTTGTGTGAGTAAGCATAAGCTCCAGTTAAACTCTCAGTCTAATACTTTCTCTTCTATTTATAGAAATATGCCTCCAAAGAGGACTAAGGGAAGAGGAATAAGAGACCATCCCGTCCAGCCAGATCTTCTGAACGAACACGTCTCCTATACTGAGTTCAGAGCAGCGTTAACCACCCTATCTCATTTTGTGGTTGCCCAGAATGAATTCTTATCTGCTGTTATGGCTAACCCATTGGCCAATACTACTGCTACCAGGATTTGGGACTTGACCCAAATATACTCTCCATCATTTATCGAGTTAAAGTCAGATGAGGACCCTTAGGAATTGCTTGATCAGGTGCAGAAGGATACTGATATTATGGAGGTAACCATGGTTGAGTGTGTTGAGTTGTCTGCATATCAGTTGTAGGATGTGGCTCACTCATAGAATAAATAGTGGAAAGAAGAGAGGGTCGTAGATGCAGAGCCTATAGAGTGGGAAGAGTTTGCCACTGCTTTTCTAGATAGGTTCTTCCTACTAAAGTTTAGGGAAGTGAAGGTCTAGTAATTTATCAATCTAAAGTAGGGAAATATTATAGTTAAAGAGTATTCACTCAAGTTTACTCAATTAGCTAGATATGCTCCTTATGTGGTGGCAGACAGAAGATCCCGAATGAGTAAGTTAGTGTCAGGGGTATTTAGAAGCATGGTCAAGGAGTGTAGAACTGTAATTCTTATTAAGAAGATGGACATATCCAGGATCATGGTCCACGCTCAGTAAATAGAGGAGGCCAAGAATAAAGAGAAGAAGAGGCAGATCAAGAAAGCAAGAATAGGTAGTTTCAACTTTTCTAAGCCTAAGTTAGAGGGTGGGAATTGTTCTCAGTTTTGCCTAAATTCTTCAGGCCTAGCTCCGTCCTTAGCTAGTGCTCCTATGCCAAAATTTAGAAATGATAATAGGGATAGGGAACCAGGACCTAAACCCCAGGGCAGTGATAGCAGTGCTTGAACCAATCCCTTTTTTCAGAAGTATGGCAAAAATTACCTAGGTATCTGTAAAACGGGTAGCGATGTGTATTTTGAGTGTGGAAAGCCAGGCAACAGATTCAGATATTATCCCCAGTCAGGTTCTCAGGATTAGAATAACCGTTCTCCAGCTTAGTCCAATCGCACAAATTAGTAGGGTGCCGCTCTAGTTCCACCAGTGGGCAGCGCCCAAACAAACTCTATGCTCTTCAGTCCTGATAGGATCAGGAAAGTTCTCCTGATATGGTCACTGGTACGTTACATGCATATTTATGCTTTGTTAGATCCAGGAGATTCTTTTTCCTTTGTTACTCTATATATAGCAGTTGATTTTGGAGTCAGTCCTAAATTCTAGCAGAGCCTTTCTCAGTATCTACCGTAGTGGGTAAATCTATCATAGCCAAGTGGGTATATAGGAACTGTCCAATTATGATATCTCAAAAAATTACTTCAATAAATTTAGTCAAATTAGAGATGAATGATTTTGATGTCATTCTCGGCATGGATTGGCTTCATTCCTGCTATACCTCAGTCGACTGTAGAAATAGAATTGTCCAATTTTACTTTACTTTATGAACCCATACTAGAGTTGAGGGGTAGTACTTCAACACTTAGGGGTCAACTTGTTTATTACCTTTAGGCCAGAAAAATTATATCTAAGGGATGTGTCTACCATCTCGTTTGAGTCCAGGATTCTAGTTCAGAAACCCTACTCTTTAGTCAGTGTTATTAGCATGTGAATTCCTAGATGTGTTTCCCGACGGTTTTTCCAGAGTTCCTCCCAAAAGTGAAATTGATTTTGGAATTGATCTTCTTTCAGATACTCAGCCCATATCTATTCGTCTATACAGAATGGTTCCAGCAGAACTCAAATAATTAAAAGAGTAGTTAAAGGATCTCCTAGATAAGGGATTCATTAGACCTAGTGTGTCCCCATAGGGCGCACCAGTTTTATTCAAGCATAAGAAAAATGGTTCCCTCAAAATATGTATTAACTACCGTCAGTTAAATAAAGTCACATTCTTGAACAAGTATCCACTACCCAAAATCGATGAGTTTTTTGACCAACTTTAGGGTGTCATTACTTTTCTAAGATATACCACAGATCAACTATCATCAGCTTAGAGTCAGGGAGTGTGACATCCTAAAAATAGCTTTCAAAACTCGGTATGGTCACTTTGAATTCCTAGTCATTTCCTTTGGTTTTAACAATGCCCTAACGAATTTCATGGACTTGATGAACCATGTGTTCAAGCAGTACTTGGACATGTTCGTCATAGTCTTCATAGATAACATTCTCGTCTACTCTCGCAGTGAACATGATTATGCAGACTATCTCAGAATGGTATTACAGAATCTCAGAATCATAAGTTATTCACCAAATTCAGTAAGTGCAAATTTTTGCTAATATCAGTAGCTTTCCTCGGCTATATAGTTTCTGGTGATATCATTAGAGTTGATCCCTAAAAGACCAAAGCAGTGAGAAACTGGCCCGTACCTATCTTTTCATTAGATATAAGGAGTTTCTTGGGTTTGGCTGGCTATTACCTATGGTTCATTGAGGTATTTTTTTCTATTGTATCCCCTATGTCCAGATTGACTCAGAAGAAAGTCAAATTCCAGTGGTCAAATTCTTATGAGAGGAGTTTTCAGGAGTTGAAGACTCGACTCAATACAGCTCTAGTGTTTACCTTACCACATCATTTAGATGGCTTTATGGTGTATTATGATGCCTCCAGAGTTGGATTGGGGTATGTTCTGATACAGAAAGGTAAGGTTATATCCTATGCCTCTAGGAAGCCTAAACCCCATGAGAAGAACTATCCTACTCATGATCTTGAGCTAACAGCAGTAGTGTTTGCCTTACAGATTTGGAGGAACTATTTTTATGGAGTTCATATGGATATATTTATAGAACACAAGAGCCTGCAGTATGTATTCTCTCAGAAAAACCTAAACCTCCACCAGAGAAGGTGGTTGGAGTTATTAAAATACTATAACATGAGTGTCCTGTATCATCCGAGCAAAGCCAATATAGTGGCCGACGCTCTTAGTAGAATGTCTATGGGTAGTATTGCTTATGTCTAGGACAATAAGAAGAAGTTAGCTCAGGAAGTTCATCAGCTAGCCCGACTAGGTGTCTTCTTAGTCAATTCAGTAGAAGGTTGTATACAACTTTAGAGTAGTTCAGAATCATCCCAAGTTTCCAAAGTGAAGAAAAGAAGGATAGGGATCCCAGTCTAGTCAAGTTAAAAGAATCAGTCCGAGATCAAAAGGTGGAAGTTTTCTCCCAAGGGGGAGATGGTGTTTTGTGTTATCAGGGTTGACTATGTGTGCCAGGCGTAGATGACTTGAGGCAGCAAATTCTTGTAGAAGTGCATAATGCACACTACTCTATTCATCTAGGGGCCACTAAGATATACCATGATTTGCGGGAGATCTATTAGTGGAGTGGGATAAAGAGAGATATTGCTGAGTTTGTGACTAAGTGCTTAACATGTCAGTGGGTTAAGATTGAGCATCAAAAACCTAGTGGGTCCATGTAGGAGTTCAGCATTCCCACCTAGAAATAGGAAGAAGTGAACATAGAATTTGTGACGGGTTTGCCTCGTACTCATTATCAGCATGATTCTATTTGGGTCATTGTAGACAGGATGACCAAATCAGCTCAATTCCTACCAGTTCATACCTCTTACATAGTCGACAATTATGCCAGTCTATATATCAGAGAGTTGTTCTTATTGCATGGTGCTCCATTTCCCATTATCTTAGATAGAGGTACCTAGTTTACCTCTCATTTCTAGAAATTATTCCAAAAGGGTATTGGTGCCCGAATTTACCACAGTACAACTTTTCACCCTCAGACAGATAATCAAGCAGAAACGACCATTCAGACTTTAGAGGATATACTGTGAGCATGTGCGATATATTTTAAAGGTAGTTAGGATGACCATTTTTCTTTGATTAAGTTTGTATACAACAACAACTATCCTTCCAGTATTCAGATTGCTCCGTTTAAGGTGCTTTATGGGAGGGGGTGTAGATCTCCCATTGGTTTGTTTGAAGTGGGTGAGGCCATAGTGGTAGGTCCTGACTCTGTATTTGATACCTTGGAGAAAGTTCAGCTTATTAGGGAAAGGCTTAATATAGCTCAGAGCTGACAGAAATCATACACATATATGCGCAGAAAGGATCTTGAGTTCGATATTGGTGACTATGTGTGCTTAAAAATATCTCCTATGAAAGAAGTGAAGCATTTTGCCAAGAAGGGGAATCTTAGTCCCTAATATGCCGGTCCTTACCAAATACTCAAGCCATTTTAGAAAGGTATCTTACGATCTTGAGTTTCCTTCAGATCTATCTTTAGTCCATCCAGTGTTTCATGTCTCCTTTCTAAGGAAATGCATAGTTGACCTATTAGCTTTAGTCCCCATAGAGGGCATAGATGTTCAGAATAACCTCTCTTACGTAGAGATTCAATCAAAATCCTTAATTATTAGATATGAGATTGAGGAACAAAGAATTCCCTCTAGTAAAGTTCTTTCGTAGAATCAGTCCATTGAGGGAGCTACTTGGGAAGAAGATGCAGATATGCAGACTAAGTGTCCTCACCTCTTCTCCGCAAACTAAGATTTAGCTCAAGGTAATAGTCTTCCTTAATCTTATTCAGTTTCAGGCCCAGATTTTCCAGTACGAACTTGGTATCAGTTACCATTGCATATTCAGTCATACGTTCATGAGTCAGATCAGTCATGTATTCATGCATTAGATATGCATGTTCAGTATTAAATTCAGTATGTCAGTCAGATAATCATGTTCAATAAGTAATTTCAGTCTACCAGTCCTCTCAGCTTAGTCAGTCTTATACAAGGATGAATGTTCCCAAGGGGAGATATTGTAAGACCCCGCAAAATTCTTACCTTAATTCAGTCCATTAAGCTTGTTAAGGGGTTCCAGAGTTAGAAAATTCTATCAAAGTATTCAGACTTAGTGTAATTTTAGCCTTCAAAAGTTGGCAATCTTATTTACCGACCTTTACGTCGATTAAATATTAATATTTGAGTTAATTCATGATCAATAATGTCAATAGATATTCCTGGGCAATTTTTTGGAATTTTTGAACTTTGTTTGAAGCACCTTTGAAATCATAAACCAGTGAATCAATGCGATCTTGGTGTGTCACGTTGACTATCACATTGATAAATGTTTTCCCCATCTCCTAGCATCCAATTCTAGTGAACTAATATGGACTCGACATGGTGAGTCATCTATCGCAATGATTCCAATGATGTGGCGCATCGGCCTACGCGTTGGCCTACACGTCGGCTTGTGCATCAATGGTTTAGTTTACAGTCATTTAAAAGTGGCATCCTCAAGGTTAATTATGCCTTTTTCCAAAGCGCTTCAGCCCCCATAACACGAAATTTAGCCCTCTTTTAGCAAGATATATTCATTCTTTCACAAATTGCTCAAGAAAAAAATCCTAGGTGAATTAAATTCAAATTCAAGGCTAAAGATTCCACCATTAATTTTCTAGAATTCACCAACTAAGGTATGTGAAGTGCTTATCCAAGGGTTCCCTTCCACCCTCGGAGTCCAAGAAACACTTTTAAAGCTTATGTTGAGTGATTCCATAATTTCCTTGATTTGAATTAAAGTGTATTCATGATTATTATTTAAATAGGTTTCTATTTCATGATTTGCTACAAAATTCATATAGAGTTAATTGATATGTGTTCTTTATCATGTGAATTCATGTTGAAACTCTTAGAATTATGTAATTGGAATCGAATAACGATGCCTACATGTTGTTTTAGTATTATGTGTATATATTATGTCCCACAAGTTTTTGATGAATTTTCCATGTAAGTGGAATAACGAAATTATATCATGTTAGCATGTATTCTAATTCATGTCATGCAAGTGTTTGCTTGAATGCCCAAATGAATGAATAATGACTAAGTAGTTAATTATCATGTCTCAAGATTATTCCATGTTTTTTAAGTTTTTGCTATCGAGTCCTGGGGGTATTTAATACCCCATAATTTAGCTACTTGTCTAGATCCATGGTCAGTCACTGAGTAGAACCTATCATGTCTCGATTAGTAGAATTCAGTTAGTTATAAAACATAGAAAAATTCTGTGAACTCAAAATCGGTCTAGTTTAGATCAATAAAATCAGTTCAGTTCAGTTCAGTTATATAGTACGATCAGTAATAGCTCAGTCTAGCCTAACACAGTTTAGAATTCAGTCAAGTGTCTATTCAGTTGGGAGTAGGATTCAACACCAAGTGAACCCAAGGACCCACCTTCAAGTAGAGGGTGTAATCCTTAGAAGTATTCCTTACTTTCCAAAACTATGTAGCCAGTGTAGGTTAAGACATCCACCTTCCAGTTGAGGGTTGATGAGGTGATCTACAATGGTACCACAGTTCTCATTTAGAGCACCCGCCAGATGAGGGTAACTCAGCACTTGTCCTTACCCATTGCACGGTATTGATACACTTCAAACTGGGGTTATAGGTTGGACCCCAAATTAGTTAGAGAAGGGTCATATTGGTTAGATAATTACTTCCCACAATATCAGTTTTGGATTCAATCTCAGTATGGAACTCATTTCAATTCCGCAGCTTCAGGACTGTCAGACACAGTCACTCAGCTCTGTGAGAGACTCAGTGTAGTTCTATAGAATCAAGACTATCAGATACAATAATTTAGTTACCAGTAATCCAGTATTCAGTATTATTACGATCTCTGCACAGTTTGCATATTCATGTTTATACTCTCATTCAGTCATACTCATGATATTCATTTAGTATTATTCATGCATTTGAACCCATGCATTTAAGCCTAACTCACTGAGCATATCAGTACATTCAAAATACTGGCGCATGCTTTTCTTTGGCACTATGATGTCTTATATCGTAGGTTCAGACACACGGACTCCCGAGCACCCTAAGCAGTTCAAACTCTCAGTATACAGAGTTAGTGGTGAGTACTCATAGTTTGAGGAAATGATTATTTATTTCAATATTTCAATTTATTTTCAGTAGTCAGACAGTTTAGTGGCTTTTCAGACTAGTGTATTATCAGAAAGTTGTTTAGTTTTCAGTATTAATGTTCATTTTTAGGTATTGTGATACCATATTAAGTTTTATTTATAGTATCGAACCTTATGGCCGGTGTTTCATTTATTTTCTACATATTTACCGTATTATTATTCAGATATTGTAGAAGGTACCATCATGGATTAGCTTGTGGTCCTTCAGGATTATGAGAATCATGTGGTGTCTAGGGTACAGACTCGGGGCGTTACAGTAATCTATTACACCCACTAGAATTCATCATGATCAACTAGAACAACGCCTAACTCAATCTAGTAATACTAGTTTTCTCAATCGAACTCTAAATAATCAATTTGAATCCAATATTATTTGAAATACACCTTAAGCATTATAATAAAGTAGTTTAAAGCTTAGATTCTCATTTATACCACTATTAACAAAGTTAGCGCCTAAGTCATCCTCCAAACAAGGCTAAATAAGCTAGAATAACAATGCCGGGGTGCATAAATCCACTTTAGATCAGTGGTAAAGTCATCTATTGGTACTAAAATAAAGGAGAAATAGGTATTAGATCCTATCTTGATGAAGATTAAGGGAGATATAAGTCAACAAAAGGTAGTATCTTTTGAGATTGGTGGCGATGGTATCTTGAGGTACCAAAGAAGATTATGTATTCCTAACATAGGTGGATTGTGAGAGCAAATATTGGCTGAGTCTTGTGATTCCCATTATAGTATTCATCCTAATTTGACAAAAATGTATCATGACCTTAAGGAGATTTAATTTTGGAGTAATATGAAACAGGATGTGGCCAGTTTTATGGCTAAGTGAGTGGTGTGTCAGCAAGTAAAAGTTGATAACTTGAGGCCTGGAAAGTTGTAGCAAGAAATTGAGTTGCCTGTGTGGAAATGAGAACGGATTAATATGGATTTCATTATTGGTCAGCCTCGGTATCAAAATCAGTTTGATTCAATTTGGGTAATTATAGATAGGATGACAAAGTTTGCTCACTTTTTGTCGGTAAGACTAATTTTTTGGTAGAGGATTATACAAAGTTGTACCTCCAAGACATGGTGAAGTTGAACGGGGTGCCTATTTCTACCATTTTGGATCATGGTACTCAGTTTACATTGCATTTTTGGCCTTTAGTTTGGAAAGGTTTGGGAACTAAGGTGAGCATTAGTGCTGCTTTCCATCCTCAGTTGGATGGGCAAGCGAAAAGGACCATTCAGACATTAGAGGATATGCTTACATCTTGTGTGATTTAGTACGGTGGTAGTTGGGTTGATCATTTTCCGCTTGTGGAGTGTACATATAATAATAGCTATTACTCTAGTATTGGATGGCTCTATTTAAGGCTTTGTATGGTAGAAGGAATAGATCTCCTATTGGGTGGTTTGATATTGGTGAGGTAGAGATTTTTGGCCTGAATTTGGTTCACTAATCCATGGAGAATGTGAAGGTGGTTCGGGATAGACTTAAGACCGCCCAAAGTTGCCAAAAGTCCTATACAGATGTGAGGCGGAGAGATTTAGAGTCTGAGGTTGAAGGTAGGATGTTCTTGAAGGTATCTCCCATGAATAGAGTGATATGTCTTAGTAAGAAGAGGAAGATCAATCCCCGGTATATTGTTCCATACTTAATCTTGAAAAGGGCTGGTAGTGTTGCATATGAGTTGTAGTTTCCTTCTATCTTTAGCTACATTCACCCGGTGTTCCATGTTTTGATGTGTAGAAAGTGCGTGGGTGATCTTTCGATGGTTGTCCTTTGAAGACAGTGGATATCTCAAACTTGTTATCTTGCGAGGAGGTGTCAGATAAAATTTTGGATTGAAAAGTTCAATGATTATGAACATAGAACGTATCTTCGATAAAGGTTATATGGAAGAACCAAAAGGTTTAAGAGGCTAGTTGGGAAGTTGAAGAGAACATGAAGTCCAAGTATATTCCTATTCCCTAATCTAGAAAATCATGCTTAAGGTATGTGTTGTTCCTAACATATTTGTTTTCTATCCTTGTTAAAGGAAGATTGTAAATTTATTGGAATTTTGTTTTCAGTCTTAAAGGTAAGAGTAGTGATGTTTGAGGTCTAATCATGTTGGTAAATTCCTTGTCTCGTTATTCGAGGACAAATGATCTATGTAGGGGAGAATTAAATTGCCCTAGATTTTAGCCTTATAAATTTTTTTGAACTTTAGACTAACTGCCTTGGTAACGACTTACCTTACGAGTCGTATAGTGCCTTAATGGGTCAAGTGTTTCAAGTCATAAAGTGTCCAGAGAGTAGTGTTAAAGTCACTGTCCTGGGTACGACATGAGGGTACGAGTCGTAAAGATTCATGATGAGTCATTGGGACGAGTCGTAAGCAAATCAGTAAGTTTGTGGCTTGCTTTTGCTCTAAGTATGAGTGGCTTACTAAGAGCTATAACGATATGTTATGAGTCATTAGGTGTAATCGTAGGGTGTCTAGTGTAAGTCTCAATTTGGATTCTTTGGTGATTAAGACTCTTATTACGGGTTGGTTGGTTGAGTCATAAGGATAACAGTGTAGGGTTCCTTAGTGATACTGCCTTGGTTATGACTCCTGGTCATGAGTAGTAATGAGAAGCTACAAGTCAAGGGTTGACTAGTAGTCAAAGGCGACCTTTTCCACCTTGTAAGTTAAGGGCATTCTAGACATTTCCCCCTTACCGAACTTGAAACCTACATCTTATAACCTTTTTAGGGTATCATTGTCCCTCAGAAACATATCAAATAACTTCTCAGACACTCTCAAATCCTCAAGGTCAAGAACACTTGGGGTTTTTAAGAGGTTGATAAATTATGGATTTCAATGGTGATTTCTTTCCAAATTTCTCGGTGTTTAAGGCATGGTGCTTTGATCAATTAGGGCTTTCAAGGGTGATTTCTCTCCAAATTTCTTGGTGTTTAAGGCATGGTTCTCTTCCCTCATTGTAAATCTCCTAAAAGTATATAATTTAAATTATTGTACTTGAGATATTGATTTTGGGTTTTAAACTATGGGTTGAGGGTTTTTAATATAACTTGTTTAAATTCTTTTTCCATGATATTCATGAAATTATTGTTATTAAATTGATGGTTGATAAATACATTGGGGTGAATGGTCATGGTGTATGGAAATAGTGGTACAAAGGAATCACCAAATTAATTGTTTTGGTAGGGAAATTGGTAATAAACTCAACCCACTTACATTATTTATTTTGGTTTATGAATTATCACTTAACTTGACATGTTTCTTGAAACTAATGCATGGTATAAATAGTTAGGGATGGTTTTAAGAACCTTATGGGGTATAATGGAATCTGCTAAGTGAATGGTTTATTAAAATCTTATGGGGCATATGGGAATCCCCCAAGTGATTTTATAATGGATTCTGCAGGGTACACGGGAATCCCTATGTGTTGGCTAATGACATTTCTTGCAAGCTATTGTAGGAATGACGATACCACTTAATAATATCTTAATAATTGACTCCCGGAATTGATGGTATGGTAATGTGTCAAATGTTCTAATTGGTCAATAAAGAGGTTTGGGATAGCTAGAATTGAAGGTCTGAGTTCAAAGGATGGACACTTGAAACTCATATTTGGAGATATAAGGATTGGTCTTGATGACCAAGTACTTGTGGGGTTCAAACGAATCCCTCAAGTGCACATACATACATATGTATCATAGAGGGTGAAGAGTACAAGGGAGTCCCCGACTACCTATGGTATCTATAGTTCGTACGGATAACACACACTGGGGCCCATTCAGGGGGTAAAACTGGACCCATATAGCTCGTAGGTGTATTTATGACGGCAATGCTACACTGCCCAAGTTAAGGTTTTAAAGTGCAAGCTAAAACTTGTTCCCTATCTTGGCATGGTATACATGTACATATATTTATTTGAATATGAGTATGTCCATTTGTTTTACTTGGTTTTGGATTGACGGCATTATATTGTCTTTATCCTTGAGTTACATGCTAGCCTTCGCCCTACTAACCATCTTTGAACATTGTTTCCCCACGTGATGCAGGAACCAGTTATACTTTCACTCCTCCTGCTCAGTGACTAGGTATTTTGAGGACAACTTTTAAGTCAGACTGAAGTGGTGAGCTTCCATACTTTAGAAGACCCTATTTCATGCTATGGATTTCTTTATATCTTTACTATTCTATTTGGTCCTGGATTCGGCAATGGTCGGGTGCATGTCCCGACTAAATATTCTTTTGTTTTGATTAAAGGCTTTATCAGACTACTGTGGACATGGGTGGTATTGAATTGGTTGTTTGGTTGTTGGTTTTAGTTTTGGTTATAGACTTATCATGCTGTCTTTAAATTGATATACTATAATATTGCAATATGTTCGGTATTTATCCGAAATGGGGTCTAAAGTGGTTGATGTTTTTGGTAATGGGGGTGGTCTCCGATCCTTATTGGACTTGAGATACCCGACATAGCTAGGCCTTGGCTCAGGTCATGTCACCAATTGATAAGGACCACTAACCCCTTTCCAAACTCCTCTACGACTTAATAAAAACACTGGCGGTTAAATACATAGATAAAGCATGAAAGTGTGCCTCATATTTGAAATTGTTATGGAGCCCTACTCCAAATGATCAAACTAATCACGCATATGATCTCTCAAGATATACCACACAAACCTCTCCATGAAGGCCTCATAAAACTAGCCCCAAGTCATAGTGGGTAAACCCAAAGTCCTATAATTGAAAAAGACCTCCACTAATCCCTATTTATATCCATCAACTGATTGGTAGTATAGGAACTCCATGAGACTCAAGAGATCAAAATTTATATAAATTTTTCTGGCAGTCAATCTGTAACTCATGGGCCTCTTCGCCAATCACCCCACTAAACATGAGATGCACCAAATAAATAAACCTCTAAAATCTCTTCTGATCATTAGAAGACATCATTGAACCCAAAGCAACATGAGGAATAGTAAGTATGATAGGCACTGAATCCACACGTGGGGGTATCATAGATTATGGTTGTACCACTAAAGTAGGAATACCATAAGTAAATGTTTGTACAAATGGTAAGACACTACTTGAAGTCTGAGGAATACTCGATACATTCAATAGAACACCCTCCAAGCAACTCAAAAGGTAAATCAAGAAGTCCTGATATACTAGGTATAACTGAACTCTGTAAAACCCGAGCTTTCCCTACATCCCCTATTTGATAATCACATCTAGACACAACCTCAGGCTCGAGAGAGACCTCCTTAGCATTTCTTATAGTTGTGGAACTCTTCATTCCCATCCTCTATCTCTAGGTTGACAATGACCCCTGCCTTATCCTAGAATCGAGTGTTTGCTCAGCATTCCTAGTATCTCTAGACCTAGTCCACACTATATGCACAGAAAAGAATGAAATACAACTTTTGAATATTATGTATGAACCACCCGCATGACAAGGAATTAAATTAGAGAAGTATTTCCTAAAGATATCTTATAGCCTCTCAAATTTAGATATAAACATCAATGTACCGATCGGCAAGACAATACTAGACATCTGGCTTTTGCACTTATAAGATTGATGAACCTAGCACTCTAATATAAATTTATCACAACCCAAAAATAAGGTCATGATGTCACTATTATGACTCAGCCTTGATGAGATAAACACTCTAAGAAGTAAAGAAAATAAAAGAATACACAAAGATAAAATGAGACTTCTAGAATGAAGTTAGGCCACCACATGTACAATATAGCATAAGTATAATAAAAATTATAGAAATAGTGTCACAATTGCAAGAGCATCTATTACAACTTAGAAATCTAAAATAATACATAGTCTATCTCAAAAATAAAAATAACAACTAATAGATAGAAGAGGTCTGGCGTCGACCGAGAAAAACAAGCAACCAGCAAGCAGAAACTTCCTAAATGGTAGTTCATACCGTCTCCACTAAAAATTATATATATATATATATACATATAACACTTAAAAAAGGACAAGCATACACGAAATATAGATAGAAGCATTGTACACATAAAGTAACACGTAAAAACAGCACATAATATGCAAATGTAATGCAATGCAATGAATGATGACATGAATAGTCTAAAGTCATCACATGACCTTCTATATTAACCTATCAAGGCCCAATTCTCCCAAAATAGGACCCATGGGATGTTCTAAACCTATATACTATCTCAAATTTCCACCAATCTCAATCTCATGTCTCAATTTACCCGACCGACATGTCCCTTTGATATAGGTAGTTTTAAAAAATATCTTATTTTCTTTTCAAAATTAGTATTCCTCGATGGGATTGATATCTCATAAGTGTGTATGTAAGCAATGAGGATATAATGCTCATAGTCAAGTCAGTATGAAGACATCCAATCCATTCAATAGATATACAAACTCAAAAATCAACTCATTATGTCAATAATCCATAACATTTGTTCTAGTTAGGCACGATTGGAATAAACATGCATGTAAGACATCAATAATATCATATCAATACGCGACGGGTATTTCCACAATGATAAAGGCAAAAAGTGCCCAATAAGGCCTATAACATTTATTTAATCCCTCACATCGGTATTACATTAAGAAATAAAATAGTTGATGTAAAAATAAAGTCAATGATGTCAAATAAAGTCCCCGCACAACAATCACACAGTATATAATATCATAAGTTAATCACAATAGAATATAACTCCACACACGGGCATCTCGCAAAAGATAATAGATAAAAAATCACATCAATTAGTTATTCTACCCAACTGATAGACTAATTTACTTATTTATTAACTACCCAACCCCGTTTGAATAAATATAATTCATAATCTACCTCTAAGTGCCAAAATTCAATCCTAAAGTTCCTCAACACGAAGCCTTTACCTTTCGAACGGTCTCAAAATCAACTATAACTTTTTAAATATAACATCTATACACTAAAACAAAGCTAATGTTACCCATATTAACCAAATTTGAGTCGAGTCCAAAATCAGTTAAAAATGAAAGAGAAAAACCATAATTTTATTTTAGAAATACATCCCCCAAGGTTAAAGGAATCTATAGTTTAAAACTTAAGAGAAAACGAGTTAAAAATAAGGTCTAAATCAAAGAAAACTATTTTTAAGATTTTGCAGAAAAATCCTCAAAATCCCATGTTAAAACAACGATAAAAGAGTTTTGATGAATATAATTCAAGTTAAAGTAAATGTGAAATAGTGGTGAAAATTCAAAAATCGCCCAAACCTGAAGTTCAAAGTCCAATAGTGGTGAGAAATTGTGAAATGAGTTTATATATAACGGTGGTGTAAGACCCCACAAAGTTCCCTCACAGTCTAAGACTTAGAGCGTGTCAAGTGAAGTGTAATTCCGACTCTAAAAGATTGAGAAGAGACTTTCCAAATGATTAGTGTTTTAATCATGTAGAATTTTACTGAAAATGAATACCTATGGTGTGAGAAATTAAGTTATCTTTCCAATGATACCCTTTTTTTCAAAATACAATGTCAGAGTAAAAAGATATAGCCTTTTTTTAGAAAGCAATGGAATCGGCCAGGTACGACGGAGAGGTCTGACGGACCATCGCACTAGCAATGGGACGTCGCACCCCACCGTTGCTGGGAGGTAGAAGATCAACTCACTGGCCAAGTTCAACGAAGAGGGTTGATGGGCCATTGAACTAGCGACGTACCACTATACCCCACCATCTTAGTTGAGATAAAAAGTGAGTTTCTAGATTATGTTCGACGGTTAGGACTGATGGACCGTCGGGACTCCGACGGACCATCAGACCCCACCATCGTACATCCCGATTAGTATTTTTAAGTCATTTTAAAAAGGGATTTTTAGTATTTTCTCACTCTTTTATAAATCATATATATTCTAAATGGAGAAGATGGCTTCATTTATCATCCAAACATAAGATAGCTAGGATTTCTCTCAAGAACAATCTAAAATCCTTCTCCAAGAAACTCAAGAATCCTCCATAGATTTTACAAGATGAGTTGAGATTCAAGTTCCCCAAGTAAAGGGTTGAAATAACCCTCTCTCAAGTGTAAGAAAAAGAGTCAAAAGAAAGATTGTTCATCTAATTTCATAATCCAAGGTATGTGGGGTTTTCAACAAAAGTAATCCTTTCACCCTTATGCCCAAAGGCTTATTTTAAACTATAATTTTCTGCAATTTATGAGATATTTTTACATGAAATTGAATTAGGGTTTTTCACCCATTGTTATTGATTGCAATATCTTGATGTTTCTCATGAATTAGTAGAGGCTTTGTCAGACTAGTTATCAAATTGTTGTTATGTTGAGATTTCCAGATTTGTGGTCGTTTGGACTAAGTATTTTCTTTGTATTTCCTATCATTTGATATAACAATGCTAGCATTTTATTATTTCATCTTGAAATGAGTTATTATAAGTAGTAATGGGCTCAAAGGGTTAGCTTGGGGATACTTGCAACCTTAAGCACCGTGTGACATCCTGGGAGGTAATTTTGGGTCGTTACAAATTTAGTATCAGAGCCTAAGGTTTAAAGAGTCCTAGGGAGTCTGACAAGCCACGTTGAGTAGAGTCTTGATCATCAGTGTGTAGTGCTCCACATGTATGAGCAAGAGGCTATAAGATGTTTTAGGAAAAAGTTATTTCTTTCTTTCAGATTCTATTGTACCTACAGTTTTCCCTCTCATCTAATAATTCGTGCTCTCCTATTTCGGAAAATTCCTCCTCGAAGAGCAAATGCTCGCAAAAATAATAATGAGCAACCCCAACCTATTGATCCTTTGAATGAGACTGGTCTCATGCTGAGTTTCGGGCGGCCTTTCAGGTGTTAGCCCAAGCAAGTCAATGCTAATGTTTAGGACAATAACTAGACTATAGTTATATATCAGCAGGGAGGTGATTTAGCTGCTGCTAGGATCCGTGATTTCATGCGGATGAATCCACCAGAGTTTTATGGGTCTAAGGTAGGGGTGAGGACCCACATTTATACCATGAGGAGGTGAGAAAGATCACATAGGTGATGCATATTTTTTAGGAAGAAAGTATTGAGTTGTCATCTTATAAGTTGAAAGACATTTCTTATGACTGAATTGTACCATGGAAGAAGGGTAGAGGTGAGGGTGTTGCTCCTATGACTTGGCAAGTGTTCCAAGATGTATTCTTGGACAAGTTCTTTCTACTTGAGATGAGAGAAGTGAAGAATGAGGAGTTTATGAACTTAAGGCAGGGCTCCTTAACTGTTAAGGAGTACTATTTAAAGGTCAACCAGTTAGCTAAGTATGCTCCTGAAATGATTGCTGACACCAGAGCTAGTATGAACAAGTCCGTGAAATGTGTTTTGGGTTGGTACTGGAAGAGTGTAAGACAAATATGCTGAATAGGGAAATGGATCTATCTAGGTTGATGACATATACAAAGAAGATAGAGGTAGATAAGACAAGGGAGATCGATAGAGTAAGGGGTAACAAGATGGCTAGATCTGAGCAGTATGAGTATAGTCAGGCTAGGTCCCATGGAGGAAATCGCCCATAGTTTTAGAGTCATTTGTCTATGCCAGCGCCTTCATCAGCTAGCTCTCCTATGCCTAGAGGCAGGTAGGAGCAAGGGAATATGTCTTTTATGTCTAAGTCATAAAATAGTGTTAGTACTAGGCCCCGCTATCCTCCTTGTGCTAAGTATTGCAGGGATCATCCCGGTGAGTGTTTCACAGACCTGAGGGACTATTTTGGTTGTGGCAAGCTGAGCTACGGACTTAGAGATTGTCCACATACAAGACAGGGGAATAGAGATGCCAGACCTCAGGCACAGATTACTAGTGCACCAGCTCCTGTACACCATCCCGCCCCTGCTCAGGACGCTTCATATAGCACTACTGGCGGTTAGCGCTAGAACAGATTCTATGCCTTACCATCCCATCAGGAGCAGGAGGACTCTCCCGATGTTGTTACTGGTATGGTCCGTGTATTTTTCATTGATGTTTACGTATTGTTAGACCCCGGGTCAAGTTTCTCTTATGTGACCCCACTTGTAGCTATGAATTTTGAAATGAGTCCTGAAAAGATTCTTGATCCTTTTCTAGTTTCCAGACCAGTAGGGGAGTCAATTGTTTCTAAGCAAGTGTATAGAGATGCTCCTATTACTGTTCTCCATAGAGTCATATTTGTTGATTTGATCGAGTTAGACATGGTGGATTTTGACCTTATTCTGGGTATAGATTGGCTTCATTCTTGTTATGCATCTATAGACTGTCGTACCCATGTGGTCAAGTTTTAGTTTCTCGTTGAACCAATTTTTGAGTGGTCTAAGAATTTGATATCTCCCAAAAGTCATTTCATCTCCTCTCTCAAATCCAAAAAGCTAATATCCGAAGGTTGCCTCTATCACTTAGCTAGAGTCAAAGACACTGAGTCTGAGGCTCCAACTATTCAGTTAGTCAATATTGTTAATGAGTTTCCTAATGTTTTTCTGGAGATCTCCCGGGGGTACCTCACGATAGAGAGATAAAATTTGGGATTGACCTTCATTATGACACTCAACCTATTTATTTTCTGCCATACCATATGGAATTTGTAAATCTTAAGGAGTTTAAGAAATAACTCAAGGATCTTTTAAACAAAAGGTTTCATAAGGCCTAGTATTTCTCCTTGGGGTGCACCTGTTTTATTCATGTGAAAGAAAGATAGTTCTTTGCATATGTGCATTGACTATCGTTATCTTAACAAGCTCACAATAAAAAATAAGTATCCTCTTATTAGAATTGATGACATGTTGATTAGTTGCAAGGTGCAAGTTATTTCTCCATAATAGACCTTATATCCAGCTATCACCAACTTAAAGTGAGGGAATGTGATATTCCAAAAATAACCTTCTGAACCTGCTATGGTCACTTTGAGTTTCTAGTAATGTCTTTCGGGCTAACCAATGCCCCAACAACCTTTATAAACCTCATGAATCAAGTGTTTAACCAATATCTTGATATGTTTGTCATAGTGTTCATAGATGACATCCTTGTGTACTCCCATACTTAGAATGACCATGTATATCATGTTAGAATTGTTTTCTAAACTCTTAGAGGTCACCAGTTGTTCGCTAAGTTCAACAAGTTTGAATTTTGACTAAGGTCGGTAGCCTTTCTAGGTCATATCATTTCAGCCAAAGACCTTAGAGTTGATCCCCAAAAGACAGAAGCTGTAAGAAATTGGCCAAGACCTATTTCTCTGTCTGATATTAGGAGTTTCTTTGGTCTAGCGGGCTACTACGATCGTTTTGTTGAAGGTTTTTCTTCTATTGCATATCCCATGACCCGGTTGACCCAAAAAGAGAGTTAAGTTCTAGTGATCATATTCCTATGAGAAGAGTTTTCTAGAGTTGAAAACTCTACTTACTTCAGCCCCTGAATTGAATTTTCCAGATGGTACAGATGGATTTGTGGTGTATTGTGATGCCTCTAGAGTTGGTTTGGGTTGTGTGTTGATGTAAAGAGGTAAGGTTATAGCCTATGCCTCTAGACAGTTGAATTTGCACCAAAAGAACTACCCAACCTATGATCTAGAATTAGTGGTTGTGGTCTTTGCTTAGAAAATTTGGAGACACTATCTTTATGGTGTTCATGTTAATGTGTTTACTGATCATAAGAGCCTGCAGTATGTGTTTACTCAGAGAGAGTTGAATATTAGGCATAACAGTTGTTAGATTTGTTAAAAGACAATGATATGACTGTATTGTATCATGTGGGCAAGGCCAATGTAGTGGGACATGCGCTTAGCAGATTATCTATGGGTAGTATTACTCATGTAGAGGTCTGCATCGACTGGATAGATTTGGTGTTAGGTTGCTTGATTCAGCTGAGGTAAGTACTTTGGTACAAAGTAGTTCCTAATCCTCTTTAGTTTCGAAAGTGAGGGAGAAGCAAGACAGAGATCCTAGTTTTGTCAGACTGAAGGAGTACGGTAAGGACCAAAAGGTAGAGATTTTCTCCCAAGGAGGAGATGGCATGTTGAGATTGTAGGGTGGGTTGTGTGTTCCGTGTGTTTTATGATCTGAGGCAGAGGATTATGGTTGGAGTGCTTGGCGCATGGTATTTTATTCATCCTGGCACCACCAAGATGTACCGCAACTGGCGGGAAATCTATTGGTAGGGTGGTATAAAGAAGGATATAGCCGAGTTCATAGCAAAGTGTGCAATATACCAACAGGTTAAGGTAGAGCACCAAAGACCTGGTGGTGTAATGCAAGAGTTTGTTATACCCACTTGGAAGTGGGTGGTGGTGAATATGGACTTCATGAATGGTGAATAACTAGGCTTTGCCAGACTAGTTATCAAACTATTGTTATGTTGAGATTTCCAGATTTGTGGTCGTTGGACTTAGTATTTTTTTGGCATTTCCTATCATTTGATATAACAATGCCAGTATTCTATTTATTTCATCTTGAAATGAGTTATTATAAGTAGTAACAGCTTAAAGGGTTAGCTTGGGGCAACTTGTAGCCTTAAGCACCATATGACATCCCGGGAGGTGATTTTGGGTCGTTATAGGTGGCCACTTAGTCGACTATTTTGTCCGCTTAAGCGACCACTGGTAAGAGGCTTGTTATTAATAAAGTGGTCAAGCCACTAGAATGGCCATCTCCTAAGAGGTCAAGTGCCGCTAAAGTAGGCGTGACTTGAGCAACCACTTGCCACTAAAGCAACTACCGCTTAAGTGGTAGTTGGGAAACTTAAGGGGCTGCTCCACATATCACTAAGTGTTTATTTTGGTGTAAGCCAATAACGCTTCAGAGAGATTCTCAGGATTTAGTTGAGACCTTACATAAACACATCATATATGCTATAGGATAATTTCGATATTCGAGACTCAATGACAACGTTAAATTTTTGAAAAAAGATCATTTTCAACAAATTAACCTTCAGGATCCCTTTATGGCATACTTTACTATATTAAATGGAGTATTGAAATGCAAACTAAAATCTCCAAACTTTAACCAACCCTACTATCAATCCAAATTCAACATTATATATCTAAAGAAACTATTCAAATCATCATCCGGTACTCAGATCATCAAATATTGATCAAAGTGAACTGTGAAACCTTTAAAGCTTTTAAACACCACAAACTCTCGCAAAACCCTCCCAAAGGTACTGGAAATTATGTGAACCATACCTACACCGCAAAATCAACATGTAGTTACTATGGGGAAGGACAAAATCATCAAATCACATCAACAGTAAAATTTCATAGGTTAGGTCATTACAATTTGACATAACTTGGCACAACGCACGTAAAAGACCACAATGTCCTTTGGCTTTAAACTACTATGTTTTTCGCCAACCTTTCCATCCCAAATAAAAACAACCTCTAGACTTGTATCCTTTTGTATCTTTTTTTTCCAATACCTGCATCTCTTTAATTCTTCTACTTTACAAGTTTTTAGTTCTTCATTTCTATTTCTCCTTTCTCAAAAAAAAAAAAAATTTATGTCCTCAATGTTTATCATCTACAAATTTCACCTACAATAATTTTTTTTTTTGAAAAATGGATCCAAATAATGACAATATTTAACTAAGAGAAACTCTAAATGAAAATTCTGGGGTTAAAGATAGTGATAGCTTGTTCACTAAATTAATTTATTTATATAGTAATTCATAAATATTGTAATTACATCTAAAGCTAAACTAATTTTTAGTTTTTAACAAACAAAAGAAATATCATAGTTAAATTGTAATTCAACTATTGATTATCAAGGTGATCTTCCAACTGTTAATTAATTAAGTTTGACTGAAAAATTTTCAATGAAGAAATTTTATTTTGACTCCAAATAACGCACATTGCGAGTTTACATAACCTTAACTGATTTTTCTTCACACACACACACACACACACATATATATATACAGAGTCTTTAGGTGCCTTATTGTAGGAAATCCATAAATTGTCGATCAGGAAGATCTGTTGTTTCTCCACCCTTAAATCTGGTCTAAGTTTGAAAGTCAAATTGGATAGCTCATAACTGATGAGATTGTGAGGTCCGAAGATCAGTCTTTCTAATTTCAGATGTTTAAACATTGTTAGTATCCTGTAATGAGTGTTTTTAGTAGTTTCTTTAAATAGTCTTGACAGGATGAAGCATCTGCCTTTCCTTTGTCTTTGCCTGTATACATCCTAAAAAAAAATTATATTTGGATCTTTATAACTTGTCTACTACACTGAACTAAGGATAACCAAGGAGGGAGTACAGAGTAGGATTTACACCATATTCTAAAACTTCTGCTCTAACTCTACTTTTATTTCTCATACCTATTTTTCTGCTTTAATTAAGTGTTTCAATTTTATCTACTCCATTTATTATTATCTATTTATTATTGGTATCAAAATAATAATAAATAGATAATAATAAAAGGAGTAGATAAAATTGAAACAAGAAACAAGTAATCAAAGCAGAAAAATAGGTATGAGAAATAAAAGTAGAGTTAGAGAGGATGTTTTACAATATGGTGTAAATCCTACTCAGTACTCCCACATTCGTTATCCTTAGTTCAGTGTAGTAGACAAGTTATAAAGATAAAAATATATTTTCTCCCAAGAAAATAATTTTTTTCCTTTATACCATGTTCATCTCTTTCTCTTCAGTTTTAGGTATTTAGCAGTGGCTTCTTTAATCACACCCAGGATGATACAACAGTCTTTTCAAATTGTTATCAGACTTTTTAAATTTCTTAGGAATTTACATATTAATCCATCATTATTTCTAAGCACTGAGAAAATAACCATATACTAGGGGTATATTTATAAGTAATTTACCAACAATACAAAATTGGAAAACTAGCGGTAATCCGCACGACCATCTAGATCTATAGTCTTTAAAACACTTCTGATAACCAATATGAACTTGACATAATTCAAAAATAATTTACAAACTAGGGATAAAATACAATGATCTATGTAACGACCACTTAATGAATAGGTATGCATTTGCTAGAAATATAAGAATAAGATATTGGTATTTAAATAAAGAAATAATAGAAAGAGCAGAAAAAATAAAACTAGAATTAATCTTAAGTAATTATTTAAAAATATTAACTACACTAGAATTGAAATTTTTAAAAGAATATATAAGTTCTTTAAGATGAAAATTAGAAGGTGTTATAAATGATATAGGACGTAATAATAGAATAATAAAACATTATACAGAACAGCGATCGAACAACAAGCTAGTATAGAAGAATTAATAGAAGAACTAAAGAAAGTAGAATTAATTCCTCAAAAGGAGAAAGAATAGCTAAACTCTACTAAGCAAACCAAGATCAGGTTTTACCCAAAATAGTTTAATAAATTATGTGCTATCTAAAATAATAAATAGGAAAAAAATGACTCCAAGATAACAGCTAGAAGAAATTTTAGATGTAGATAAAGATATACAACTTTTTCAACAAAACAAATTAAAATTAATAAGTGCTAAGACACTATATAATAAAGGAATGTTTTCAATGACACAATTATTTAAACTTATAAAGAAGAACAATTATGCATAATTGGTAAATATAGCACTAGTATAAATCTAATAAGTTCAGAATCTTTAAGACAAATTGTCAAGTCAAACATGAGCCCTTATGTACAGGGGGCTCATAGTAGTAGGCCTAAAAGGACTAACTAGAAAAAAATCTAGGAACTAAAGTATTAGTTACAATCTATGATAATAGCTTAGACTCAAAAAGATCTAGAATTGTAATAACATAAGTAGACATGTCGACAAAAGGAGGGCTTTTTTATTGTAGTCTAGACTATATGATAAATTTTCTAGAATTTGGAAAATATATAAAGATAAGCATCCAAAGTAAAGGTTATGAAGAAATGAATAATGGAAATAATTTACTAATAAGTGTAAGATTTATAGAAAAACTTTCCACTAATAGTAGTACAAAATTTAGACTAAGAATAGATGTTGTAGTAAGTTTAATGGGAAATAAAGGTATTAAATTAATGAAAACCCGAAAGATAAATTAAGAAGACTATGCAGGACTAGAATGAAACTTAGAAAAATTTACTATGAAAGAAATAATAAAGCCAACTTATCATTTAATGTATATAAACACAAAAGGAGAAACTAGACACTCAAGTTGAACAAGACATAAAACCAAGAGGAAAAATAATTCCAATAGAAGAACCCATTAGATTACAAGAAGGTGGTAATAAAGAAAAAATTTTAAACTTACCATCAGATGATCCTCAGGCATTGTCTTTGAACTTGTAAAGCAAATGGATGTGTTTTAACATACCGTGATTTATCCTAAATAAATGGCAAAATAATAAACTGATAATAATAAAAGGAGTAGGTTCAATTGAAACAAGAAAGAAGTAATCAAAGCAGAAAAATAGGTATGAGAAATAAAAGTAGAGTTAGAGAGGATGTTTTACAATATGGTTTAAATCCTACTCAGTACTCCTTCCTTCGTTATCCTTAGTTCAATGTAGTAGACAAGTTATAAAGATCAAAATATATTTTCTCTCAACAAAATAATTTTTTTTGCTTTATACCCTGTTCATCTCTTTCTCTTCAATTTTTGGTACTTAGCAATGGCTTCTTTAATCACAACCCGAGATGATACAACAGTTCTTTCAAATCGTTATCAGACTTTTTTAATTCCCTAAGAATTTATAGATTAATCCATTGTTATTGCTAAACACTAAGAGAATAACCATATACTAGGGGTATATTTATAAGTAATTTACCAACAATACAAGATCGAAAAATTGGTGGTAATCCGCACGGCCACCCAGGTTTATAGTATTTAAAAAACATCTACGAGTAAATGCATACTAATAAATAATTTACTAATTTTAGAAGATCGAAAAACTAGCAGTAGTCTGCACGGCTATCCAAATCTAAAATATTAAAACACTTCTTAAAGAAAATATGAACTTGCTATAATTCAAACACAATTTACAAACTACAGAGAACATACAATGATCTATGTAACTCTAACTCTCCTCCGTCCATTTGTTTCCTATTTATTCATCTGTTATATCATTGCATATATCTCTCACTTTGTCTTTTTTAGATATCATCATTGCTTATGTGTAAAAATTGTGTAAAGCTTCTGAGTCAAAATCCATTCTTGAATCATCGTCTACATTTGGGTCTTGGGCAAATTGATCTATGGCCGAATTATAAGCTCGATCATACTTGTCACTGTCTCTGTCTGATAGTCCCAATTTTGTTCCTTTTCTGGGTGATCTTATTTCTTCTCTTGGAATTGAGAAAATTCTAGATCTTGGCTTCGGCGGTTCTCGATTCATTGCTATTTCTTTGGGCAGTTGTTCTACTAAAAATTTTTTTATTGAGTCAACTACTATTTTTTCTATATTTCTATTTTCATTTTTCTTTTTTCCTAGTATAAATCCTTTCCTAGTCTTGCAAGAGCTTCCTTCGTGTTGTCTAGATACCTGTGGTCTTAAAACTGGCTCAGAGTATTCTCTTTACACTTTTTGGAAGTGTCAACCATCAATGGATTTGATGAGTGTTTACCAACTACCATTTGAGCTGGACTAGCTACATCATTACATAATCCAATAGGTCTTTCTACATTCATTAGGGAATGCACACACATTAACGAATTTGAGAAGTCTTTACCAGCTATTGTTTAAGCTGGACTAACTGTATCTTTACCTGATACAATGGGTCTTTCTACATTCATTAGGGAATGCACATCTTTCTTATCCATTTTTGAAGAAGATGGATAACTTTTTGGGATTATTTGTATCTTATAAATTTGTTGAGTCTGTTGTGATAATTCATAATGAAGAATCTTTATACTATCTTGTAAGATACTTATATGTTCTAACCTTTGTCCTTTTTCATTTATAAGGTTTTCATTGTCTTGTCTTAAAATTTCATTGTCATGATTTAGTCTTTCAAAATCTTCAGAACAATGATCACAAAATATAATTTTGTCTGTCTTTTTTAATATTATATTGGGGAACTTCTTTTATATTTGGTCTTAGAGCTGGAGTAGTGTAATTGTTTGGCTCTAGATTTCTGCGGGCATAATATAATGCCTCTATTAAATCATTAAATCCTTTATATATAGGGGTTATATAGTCCTTTACAAAATCCATTACCTCTATCCATGTCTAAAATACTCCCTATTTCTTTCCCCTAAGAACAATATAAACTTTAAATTTGTTAGTACTTTTTTTCTCAGTAAAATAATAGCTTAAGAATTTAGAACTGAAATAAAATATCTAGTGTTTCTAGGTGTATTGTTGTAGGAAATCCACAAATTTTTTATCAGGCTTATCTGTAGTTTTTCCACCCTTACATCTGTTCTAAGTTTGAAAGTCAAATTTGATGGTTCATAACTGATAAGATTGTGTGGTCCAAAGATCAGTCTTTCTAATTTTGGATGTTCTAACATTGTTAGTGGCTTGTAATGAGTGTTGCTTATTAGTTTCTTTAAATAGTCTTGAGAGGATAAGGCGTCTTTCTTTTCTTTGTCTATGCCTGTATACATCCTAAAATAAAAATTGTTAGTTGTCTTCTTTTATTAGTCTACTTAGTTGATCTTATAGGTTATTATCTTCTCCTTTAATATGTTCTAAAACAATATTGTAAATGGAAGTGGCATCTAGGAAATTTAACCATCTCCTTTTGCTACTATTCTTTTCTTTTATTTTTTGATAAAATATTACTATAGCCTAGTTGGACTAGTTGAATCTTTACCTGACAAAGTGGGTATTTTTATATTCATTTAGGAATGCACACTTTTCTTAAGGAGTAGATAAAATTGAAACAAGAAACAACTAATCAAAGAAGAAAATAGGTGTGATAAATAAAAGTAGAGTTAGAGCGGATGTTTTAAGCAGAGTTAGAGGGGATGTTTTAGGATATGGTGTAAATCCTGCTCAGTACTCCCTTCTTTGTTATCCTTATTTCAGCGTAGTAGACAAGTTATAAAGATCAAAATATATTTTCTCCCAACAAATTTTTTTTTCTTTATACCATGTTCATCCCTTTCTCTTCAATTTGAGGTATTTAGCAATGACTTCTTTAATCACACCTCGGGATTATACAACAGTTCTTTTAAATTGTTATCGGACTTTTTTTAATTCCCTGATAATTTACAAATTAATCCATCGTTATTGCTAAACACTGAGAGAATAATCATATACTAGGGGTATATTTATAAGTAATTTACCAACAATACAAGATCAAAAAAAATGGCACTACTCCACACGACCATCCAGATCTATAGTATTTAAAACATTTTTAAAAGAAAATATGAAATTAGTATAATTCAAACATAATTTACAAACTATGGAGAACATACAATGATCTATGTAATGACTACTTATATGTCTTAAAGAAGAAGTGAGGTTTCCCTTTCAGGAGTCCCCTGAAAGCTAACAGCTACCGAAATGAAGGAATAAGAGACCAATATATAATTTCCGCACACTCTTTTTTTTAACAAACTTTTAAAAACTAAGAACTTTATGAACAAACTAAAAAATTTCTCACTCTTGATTTTTCTCTCACTTCTCTCTATCAATATCTCTTTAAGTTATCCATAAGGTGGTATTTATCAGCATAAGAAAATATGAAATTAATATAATTCAAACATAATTTACAAACTAGGGAGAAAATACAATGATCTATGTAATGACTACTTATATGTCTTAAGGAAGAAGTGAGGTTTCCCTTTTAGGAGTCCCCTGAAAGCTAACAGCTACCGGAATGAAGGAATAAGAGACCAATATATACTTTCCACATACTCTTTTCTTTTAACAAACTTTTGAAAACTAAGAACTTTATGAACAAACTAAAAAATTTCTCACTCTTGATATTTCTCTCACTTATCTCTTGCTACATGTCTTTGACTCATCTATAAGGTGGTATTTATAGGTATTTTTGTGGACTTCAAATCATTATTTCAAATGAATTGATAAAAAATTAGCAAGTTGAGTGGGCCCCATAGTCACATGGTTATTTTTCCACTTTAACTCTCCCCTGTCCATTTATTTCCCATTTATTCATCTGTTATATAATTACATACGTCTCTTATTTTGCCTTTTGATAGAAATCGTCATTGCTTACGTGTCCAAATTGTGTAACGCTTTTGAGCTGAAATCCATTCTTGAATCATTGTCTATATTTGGGTCTTGGAAAAATTGATCCATGGCCGAATTGTTATCTCAATCATACTCGTCACTCTTTTCAGCTGATAGTCCTAATCATGTTCTTGTTCTGGGTGATCTTATTTCTTCTCTTGGAATTGAGGAAATTATGGATCTTTGCTCCGACGGTTCTGGAATCATTGCTATTTCTTTGGAAAGTTATTCTGTAAATATTTTTTTTATTGAGTTTACTACTATTTTTATTATATTTCTTTTTTCATTTTTCTTTTTTCCTAATAAAAATACTTTCCTATTCTTACAAAAGCTTTCTTTGTCTATTTTCAAGGTACCTATGGACTTGAAACTGGCTGGGACTATTCTCCCTACATTTTTGGCAAAGTGTCAGCCATCAATGGATTTGATGAGTCTTTACCAGCTACCATTTGAGCTGGACTAGCTGTATCATTACCCGATACAATAGGTCTTTCTAAATTCATTAGGGAATGCACACCTGTTAACGGATTTGAGAAGAATTTACCAGATACCATTTGAGCTGGACTAGCTGTATTTTTACCCGATAAGTGGGTCTTTCTACATTCATTACGGAATGCACACCTTTTTTATCCATTTTTAAAAAAGATGGAAAACTCTTTGGAATTATTGAGTCTTATAAATTTGCTGAGTCTGTTGTGATAATTCAGAAAGAAGAATCTTCATATGATCTTGTAAAATACTTATATGTTCTAACATTTGTCCTTTTTCATTTTTAAAGTTTGCATTGTCTTGTCTTAAAATTTCATTGGCGTGATTTAGTCTATTAAAAGGTTCAGTCATGGAGGAACAATGATTACAAAATATAATTTTCTCTGTTTCTTTTTAAATATTATACTGGGGAACTTCCTTTATATTTGGTCTTAGAGCTGGAGTAATGTAATAGTTTGGCCCTAGATTTCTGAGGGCATAATCTAATGCCTCTATTAAATCATTAAAGCCTTTAAGCGAGGGGTTGTATAGTCCTTTACAGAATCCATTACCTCTATCCATGTCTAAAATACACCCTATGTCTTTCCCGTAAGAACAACATAAAATTTAAATATGTAAGTGTTGTTTTTCTCAGTAAACTAATAGCTTAAAGCATTTAGAATTAAAATAAAATATCTAGTGCCTCTAGGTGTCTTGTTGTAGGAAATCCATATATTGTCGATCAGGCAGATCTGTGGTATTTCCACCCTTACATTTGGTCTAAGTTTGAAAATCAAATTGGATAGCTCATAACTGACGAGATTGTGAGGTCCAAAGATCAGTCTTTCTAATTTCTAATGTTCCAACATTTTTAGTGGCCTGTAATAAGTGTTGCTTAGTAGTTTCTTTAAATAGTCTTGAGAGGATGAGGCAGCCGCATTTCCTTTGTCTTTGCCTATATACATCCTAAAACAAAATTCTTAGTTGTGTTCTTTTATTAGTCTACTTAGTTTATCTGCTAGGTTATTATCATTTCATTTAATATGTTCTAAAACAATATTTGTAAATGGAAGTGGAATCTAGAAAATTTAACCATCTCCTTTTACTACTATTTTTTTATTTTATTTTCTAATAGAATTTTAATATAGTCTCACAGTCTGTTCTTACTAATATTTTTGTCTTATTTAATATATAAAGTTTAAAACTATTTAAATTGTATGTCACTGCTATTGTTTCTACGTCTATGCTATTTAAATTGCCCTTTTCATTATATTTTCCACTTGAATAAGCACAATTTTTTTCCATCCTTTTTGTCACTATATTTATTGGGTTTTGCCTTTAATATTGCTCCCCATCTGCGAAGGCTTCTATCTGTCCCTACTACTAGATAGTCTGTTTCTAAGGGTAGCATTAAGTCTAGGATATCTTGGATCATGCACATAGGTTGTTGGACTAATTTTATGTCTTTAGTATTAAAATGCACATAGTCTTGCTACTTTTTCTGAGTCTTTAATAAAAGCCCTAGCATAGTTTAGTAGTCCTAAAATTTTTTGTAAATCTTTGGTTTTATCTAATCTATCTGGCATTTCTAAGACTTCTTTTAGATATGTGTGGTTGTAGCTTTATTAGTCCATCTCCAATAACTACTCCTAAAAAATTAATACTGTTTTTACATAATTCTATTTTCTTTCTACTTATTATTATTCCATTATCGACAAATAATTTAAAAACTTGTTGTAAATTTCCTAAATGTTCTCTCATATTATTACTAAAGACTAGAATATCATCTACATAAACCAATATAAAGTTTTTATAGTCTCTATGAATGCTATCCATTTTTCTTTGGAAAATTGGAGGAGCTGTCTTTAGTCCTAACGGCATAAACAGCTACTGAAAATGTCCTTCTAGAAATATAAAGGTTGTCCATTCTATACTATCTTCATACATCTTAATCTGCCAATATCCAGATTTACAATCAAATTTACTAAAAACATTTCTTCTTTGTATTCTGTTTATTAATTTTGTTTTGTCTGGTAACTTATACCCATATATTAAAGTATTATCATTTAGTATTTTGTAATTTATTACAATTCTAGCTTTTACTCTTACAATTTCACTATGGTTTCTTACTATGAAAGCTGCTAATCTATGTCTTGATTTGAATCTTTTAATTATCCCTAATTCTAGTAGATCTTTTATCTGTATTTCAAAGTCTTTAAGTTCTTCATTTGTAACTTCTATAGATATTGTTTTTATAGTATATTCTGGAATAATTATTTCTAATTTACAAGTAATTTGATTGGAGTCATAATGTTGCAAGGGTTTTTCTCCAATTATCTCTAGTTTGTCTAGGATTTGTACTACCCCAATCTGTTGTATACCATTCCTAAAATTGTATAATTCTGTATCTATTTCTATTAAAGTGTAATTTTTTTTCTGTTTCTTCTACTTTTAATATACCTTGTACTTCCTCAGACATTGTTACCATTTTTTTTATCATTACAAGTACAATTTTCTCCTTTATCACATTCTAGAGTTTTTTCCAATTTTATTTGATCATTTGAGCTTTTGATGCTTTATTCTGTCTTATCTTTAAGGAAATGATATTTAGTTAGTAGGAGTTGTTTCTGTACTGGTGAGTAAGTTATATTACTAGCGAATATTACCCAATTATTTGTAACAAAACATCCGCCATTATTTTGCATCATAAAATCTAATCATAAGACAAAGTCTGCCTTTATGTTTAAATCTCTAACTAGTATTCCAATGAGTGTATATGATGGTTGGTAGAATTTTTCACAAGTATCAATAAAACTTACCTTAGCTTTTGGTATATAGTTGGTATAGGTATTATGGGTTCCATCCATTTGCATGGATTTTTGAGGTTTTGGCAATTTTTAATTAATTTTGATGGTAAAATTCAACTATTTAAAATGTTTTTTGTACATCCTGAATCAACAATAGCTAATGTCTCGAATTCATAGTCTTGAATTTTAATTCTTGCTAAAACTTTGACTATACTAATTTTCTTTTCTTCATTACATACTATTCCATGGAATCTATTGTAATGTTCTTATCCTAATGCCTATAATTACCACCTTATAGATGACTTAAAGTCATATAGCTAGAGAGAAATGAGAGAAAAATCAAGAGTGAGAAAGTTCGGATTTCTTCTAACGATTTTGTATTTCTATGAGGGTAATTTAAATAGCATAGACGCACAAGCACTAGCTGTAATTTACAATTTAAATAGTTTTAACTATTATATATTAAATAAGCCTGAAGTATTAGTAAGAATAGACTGCGAGGCTATAGTAAAATTCTATCAGAAAATAAAAGAAAAGAATAGTAGTAAAAGGAGATGGTTAAATTTCCTAGATACCACTTCCATTTACAATATTATTTTAGAACATATTAAAGGAAAAGATAATAACCTATAAGATCAACTAAGTAGACTAATGAAAAAAGTCAACTAAGAATTTTTGTTTCAGGATGTACACAGGCAAAGACAAAGGAAAGGAAGACACCTCATCCTCTCAAGACTATTTAAAGAAACCACTAAGCAACACTTCATTATGGGCCACTAACAATGCTGGAACCTCCGAAATTAGAAAGACTGATCTTCGGACCTCACAATCTCATCAGTTATGAGCCATCCAATTTGACTTTTAAACTTAGACCAGATGTAAGGGTGGACAAACCAGAGATCTGCCTGATCGACAATTTATGGATTTCCTACAACAAGAAACTTAGAGACACTAGATATTTTTTTCAGTTCAAAATGCTTTTACTGAGAAAACCACCATTAACAGATTTAAATTTTATGTTGTTCGTAGGGGAAAGACACGGGGAGTATTTCAGACATGGATAGAGGTAATGGATAAGAACATTACAATAGATTCCTTAAAGAAAATAGAATATTAGCTGGACTAGATGTATTATTACCCGATACAATAGGTTTTTCTACATTCATTGGAGAATGCACACCCATTAACGGATTTGAGGATTCTTTACAAGCTACCGTTTGAGCTGGACTAGCTGTATCTTTACCCAATATAGTGGCTTAGAGAATATTTAGGACATTTACAACAAGTTTTTAAATTATTTGTAGATAATAGAATAATAAAAAGTAGAAAGAAAATGGAATTATGTAAAAGCAGTATTAATTTTTTAGTAGTTATTGGAGATGGATGAATTAAACTACAACCGCACATAGCTAAAAAAATTCTTTGAAATGCTAGATAGATTAGACACAATCAAAGATTTACAAAAACTTTTAGGACTACTAAATTATGCTAGAGCTTTTATTAAAGAATTAGGAAAAGTAGCAGGACCGTTATATTCTAAAACAGGATCAATAGGCTAAAAGACCTTTAATTTTTCTTCTATGTTATTTATACTAAGAAAATTTATATCCTTATTTGTTATTACTTTAGTTTTTCTTTCTAGTTTTATTTGTTGGTTTTTTTTGGAAATCAAAGTTCTGTTCTATTTTATCTAATAGTTTCTTTTGTTTAATTTGCAGGTTTCCCAATACTTCTAGAGTCTTTAGTAGTTTACTATCTTCTCTTTGTACTGCTTCTCCTAGATTTATTATGAGATTTGTAATACTATTTAGTTGAGAATCTTCTCCGTGCAAAATATGTTCTCCATTACCGAAATTATATTTAATTAATGAATCATTGTTTATTTTTCTGTGTCTCTTTTCTACTTTTAATTACTAATCTAGATGTTCAATTTTCTTGAAGGAATCTATTGTAATGTTCTTATCCTGTCCAAAAAGCCTTGCGGTCTGTTCCTACTAATATTTCAGGCTTATTTAATATATAAAGTTTAAAACTATTTAAACAGTAAATTATTGCTAGTGTTTCTGCATCTATTCTATTTAAATTGTCTATTTCTTTATATATTCCACTTGAATAGACACAAAATTTTCCATAAAAAAGTGGATTAGTAGTATTGCAACAAAAAGCCCTAATAAATTTAGAACAACTACATATTGATAATTGGTCAAGGATTAAAGAATTTCTAAATGACTTCTTTTATTATTGTACAATTAGTGGGAACTCGTTTGATTAGACTCTAGGAGCTAGATTATTTAATAAATTACCAGGGGCTCTAGGAAGAGAGATAGAAGAAAAATGGTCCAAAAGAGAAGGAGCAATATAAAATCCAAACAATCAATGGTCAACAGGACAAAGAATACAACATGTAATGGATATATTACAAGAATAATGTACAAATATACAGCTACAAAAATAATTAAAAAGAAGTGACACAGATTTTTGTAAAAACATATATACTACACTATATTATGACCAAGATTATAAAAAGAAAAAACATAAAAAGGCATATAAAAAAGACTATCGTCCTAGGAAGAAATATTACTTAAGAATATAAAACGCAAGAAATCTATACCTAGATAAGAATAAACATGTAAGAAAATATAACACCAATAGAACCTACAAAAATAAATTAGAATGTTTTACCTGCGGGAGTATAGAGCACTTAGCAAATACTTGTCCAAAAAGAAACAATAGTAGATCTAGAAATGCACAATTAACAGATGATGTAAATAAAAATTTAATAAATGTAGATGAATATATGTTAGATAATGAAAGTTTATACTCCATCAGGAGTATGAAAGTTTTTGAAAAAGAAAAAGATAAATCTGATTTTTCAGATTTTAGAGAAGAGGAATTTATAAATGAAATAGGATTAGAAAAGACGAACTCAGACTATCATGATTTAGTAAATTTGATAGAAGAATTTGAATATGAATTTGAAGAAGAAAAAATATTAAACAGCAACCAGTGTTGTTTCTGTAAATGGTTTCCAACTAAAAACAAAAGGGCAAAATATGGGAAATGCTATAAGGAAGGATGCATAAAATGTATAGGAAAAAACTCAGAAATCCTAGAAATTCCAAAATCAATAAATAATTTAAATAATTTGTACACGAAGGAAGCAATAACCATACAACAGAATATAGAATATTGAAGTTAGAGGAAAGACTAAAAAGATTAGAGATAAGAGTATACAGTAAAGAGATAATTAAAGAAGAAAATTTAGTAGAGGTAGAATTATTAAATACATCTGTTGAAAATAATAAAGATAAACAAACAAAATCTCTGAAGATATCAATTTACTGGTTTTCCAATACTTCTAGAGTCTTCAGTATTTTAGTGTCTTCTATTTACATGCTTCTCTAATTGATTTTATTCTAATATTTCAATAATCTATACAATATTCAATCTGTTCTAATTTATTTTTTCGAAGGATCAAGCGGTCTACACAGCCTAAAGAAATTTTACGATCAAAAAATATAATTGCTTCTAGCAAATCTATTGATTCTACTACTCTTATTTCTTCTATTAAATTTTGTTCCTTTTTTAGAATTCTGTTAAAATGTTTTAAGTATTTATATAAGTAATTGTATGGTCTTTGAACTAATCTAGCTAAAGGACATGTTTTCATATACCGTGATTTATCCTAAATAAACGGCTATTTTACACTGTTTTCTATAATGTTTTATTATTCTATTATAACGCTCTATATCATTTCTTATACCTTCTAAGTCACATGTTAAAGCACTTATATATTCTTTTAAAAATTCCAATTCTAGTGTAGTTAATATGTTTAAATAATTACTTAAGATTAATTCTAGTTCTGTTTTTTCTGCTCTTGGTATTATTTTTTTATTTAAATACCAATATCTTATTCTTGCATTTCTAGCAAATGGATACCTTTTCGTTAAATATTGTTGCTAGACTTGAGGCGCTTTATCAATTCGTACTCTAAGCTAGATATTATGGTGATTAGATTATATAGTCTTCTAAGATCTTATTTTGTACTATTTATTTACTCTCTCATATTCTAAGTATAAACTATACAAATTATTTTGTATTTCTTCTAACGATTTTGTATTTCTATGAGGTGTTCTCATTAAGCTAGATAAATATCATTTATCCTTTTCCAACTTTCTGCAATCTTTAATTCATGTCTATAATATTCTATTTGCACTTCTAATTCTAGTAATTTATAATCTAGTATCTATTATTTCTATTTCTTAATGGATCTGTCCGCTTAGTTTCGGTAAATGTTCAAGAAGTTGAAAGTATAATTGTTTTTGTTCTACCAAAATCTTATATAGTTTTTTATAGTCTTTTAATAATATACGAATACTCTAATAATACTTAGAATTTGATAGTATCTGCTTCTCGTAGGGTCTAGGCCTTCTTTTTTGAATTCTAGAAATATATTCAAATATCATATATTTTAATGTCTCATAGAATCTTAGGACTCTGATACCAATAAGAAACGGATAATAATAAAAGGAGTAGATAAAACTGAAATAAGAAAATAGTAGTCAAAGCAGAAAATAGGTATGAGAAACAAAAGTACAGTTAGAGCGGATGTTTTACAATATGGTGTAAAATGTACACAGTACTTTCTCCTTCGTTATTCTTAGTTCAATGTAGTAGACAAGGTATAAAGATCAAAATATATTTTCTCCCAACAAAATAATTTTGTTTTGCTTTATACCTTGTTCATCCCTTTCTCTTCAGTTCTAAGTATTTAGCAATGGCTTCTTTAATGACACCCCGGGATGATACAACAGTCCTTTCAAATCATTGTCAGAATTTTTTAATTCCCTAGGAATTTAAAGATTAATCCATCGTTATTGCTAAACACTGAGAGAATAACTATATACTAGGGGTATATTTATAAGTAATTTACCAATAATATAAGATCGAAAAATTGGAGGTAATCCGGACGACTATCCAGATCTATAGTATTTAAAACACTCCTGGAAGAAAATATGAACTTGATATAATTCAAACATAATTTACAAACTATGGAGAAAATACAATGATTAATGTAACGACTACTTCCATATCATAAGGAAAAAGTGAGGTTTCCCTTTTGGGAGTCCCCTGAAATCTAACAACTACCGAAATGAAGGAATAAAAGACCAATATATACTTTTCACACACTCTTTTTTTTAACAAACTTTTGAAAACTAAGAACTTTATGAACAAACTAAGAACTTTCTCACTCTTGATTTTTCTCTCACTTCTCTCTAGCTATTTGTCATTAAGTCATCCATAAGGTGGTACTTATAGGCATTTTTGTGGAATTCAAATCCTTATTTCAAATGACTTGATAAAAAATTTAGCAAGTTGAGTGGACCCCACAGTCACATGGTTATGTTTCCACTTTAACTCTCCTCCATCCATTTGTTTCCCATTTATTCATCTGTTATATCATTGCATACGTCTCTTATTTTGTCTTTTTATAGATATTGTCATTGCTTACATGTCCAAATTGTGTAACACTTCTAAGTTAAAATCCACTTCTGAATCATCATCTACATTTGGGTCTTGGAAAAATTGATCCATCAACGAATTGTAATCTCGATCATACTCGTCACTGTCTACGTCTGATAGTCTCACTTGTTATTGTTCTAGATGATCTTATTACTTCTGTTGAAATTGAGGAAATTCTGGATCTTAGCTCCGGCGGTTCTGGATTCATTGCTATTTCTTTGGGCAGTTGTTCTGCTAACAAATTTTTATTGAGTCTACTACTATTTTTTCTATATTTCTTTTTTTTATTTTTATTTTTCCTAATAAAAATACTTTCCTAGTCTTGGAAGAGATTCCTTCGTCTATCATCTGGGTACCTGTGGTCTTGAAACTGGCTGGGAGTATCCTCCCAACACTTTTTGTCAAAGTGTTAGCCATCAATGAATTTGAGAAGTCTTTACCATCTACCATTTGAGCTAGGATAGATGTATTATTACTTGATGTAATAGGTATTTCTACATTCATTAGGGACTGCACACCCATTAATGGATTTGAGGAGTCTTTACCAGCTTCCGTTGAGCTGGACTAGCTGTATCTTTACCAGATACAGTGGGTCTTTCTAAATTTATTAGGGAATGTACACCTTTCACATCCATTTATGAAGAAGATGGAGAACTCTTTAGGATTATTTGAGTCTCATAAATTTGCTGAGTCTGTTATGATAATTCATAATGAAGAATCTTTATACGATCTTGTAAAATTCTTATATGTGCTAACATTTGTCCTTTTTCATTTATAAGGTTTTCATTGTCTTGTATTAAAATTTTGTTGGTGTGATTTAGTCTTTTAAAAGCTTCAGTCATGGAGGAACAATGATCAAAAAATATAATTTTGTGTATGTCTGTTTTAATATTATATTGGGAAACTTATTTTATATTTGGTCTTAGAGCTAGAGTAATGTAATAGTTTGGCCCTAGATTTCCGCAAAGATAATCTAATGCCTCTGTTAAATCATTAAAGCCTTTATAGAGAGGGGTTATATAGTCCTTTATAGAATCTATTACCTCTATCCATGTCTGAAATACTCTCTATGCCTTTCCCCTAAGAACAACATAAAATTTAAATATGTTAGGGCTATTTTTCTCAGTAAAATAATAGCTTAAAACATTTAGAACTGAAATAAAATATCTAGTATCTCTAGGTGTCTTGTTTTATGAAATCCATAAATTGTTGATCAGGCAGATTTGTTGTTTGTCCACCCTTACATCTGGTCAAAGTTTGAAAGTCAAATTGGATTGCTCATAACTTATTATTCGTCCATCTCCAATAACTACTCCTAAAAATTTAATACTATTTTCACATAATTCCATTTTTTTTCCTACTAATTATTATTCCATTATCTACAAATAATTTAAAAACATGTTGTAAATCATGTAAATGTTCTATCATAATATTACTAAATACTAGAATATCATTAGCATAAACCAATACAAAGTTCTTGTAGTCTCTAAAAATACTATCCATTTTTTTTTTGGAAAATTGGAGGAGCTGTCTTTAGTTCTATTTGTTGATTTTTTAGGAAATCAAAGTTTTGTTCTATTTTATCTCACAATATCTTTTTTTTAATTTGCAGGTTTTCAAATACTTCTAGAGTCTTTAGTATTTTACTGTCTTCTCTTTGTACTGCTTCTCCTAGATTTATTATGAGATCTGTAGTACTATTTAGTTGAGAATCTTCTCTGTACAAAATATGTTCTCCGTTACCAAAACTACATTTAATTAATGAATCATCCTTTATTTGTCTATGCCTCTTTTCTGCTTTTAATTGAAAATGTAGATATTCTGTTTTCTTGAAGGAATCTATTGTAATGTTCTTATCCAGGCCAAAAAGTCTCTATATTGCATTCTTCTCTAATTGATTTTATTCTAATATTTCAATAATCTATACAATAACCAATCTGTTCTAATTTATTTTTTAGCAGGATTAAGTGGTCTACATAGCGCAATAATAAACAGATAATAATAAAAGGAGTAAATAAAATTGAAACAAGAAACAAGTAATCAAAGAAGAAAAATTGGTATAAGAAATAAAAGCAGAGTTAGAGCGGATGTTTTACAATATGATGTAAATCCAATAATAAACATGGAGCAATTATAAACAGATAATAATAAAAGGAGTAGATAAAATTGAAACAAGAATCATGTAATCAAAGCAGAAAAATAGGTATGAGAAATAAAAGAGGAGTTAGAGCGGATATTTTACAATATGGTGTAAATCCTACTCAGTACTCCCTCCTTCGTTATTATTAGTTCAGTGTAGTAGAAAAGTTATAAATATCATAATATAATTTCACCCAACAAAATAATTTTTTTTTGCTTTATACCCTGTTCATCTCTTCCTCTTCAATTTTAGGTATTTAGCAATGGCTTCTTTAATCACACCTCGGGATGATACAATAGTCCTTTCAAATCATTATCAGAATTTTTTAATTCCTTAGAAATTTACTGATTAATTTACCAACAATACAAGATCGAAAAACTGGTGGTAATCCACACGGCCATCCAAATCTATAGTATTTAAAACACATCTACGAGTAAATACATACTAATAAGTAATTTACTAATTTTACAAGATCGAAAGATGGTGGTAGTCCGCATGGCTATCCAGATCTATAGTACTAAAATACTTTTGGAAGAAAATAAGAACTTGATATAATTCAAACATAAATTACAAACTAGGAAGAAAATACAATGATATATGTAACGAATACTTACATGTCTTAAGGAAGAAGTGAGGTTTCCCTTTAGAGAGTCCCCTAAAAGCTAACAGTTAGACCATTATATACTTTCCACAAACTCTTTTTTTTTAAACAAACTGTTGAAAACTATGAACTTTATGAACAAACTAAAAAATTTCTCACTGTTGATTTTTCTCTTACTTCTCAATAGTTGTATGTCTTTAATTTATCCATAAGGTAGTATTTATAGGTATTTTTGTGGACTTCAAATCCTTATTTCAAATAATGATAAAAACTTTTGCAATTTCAGTGGGCCCTATAGTTACATGGTTATGTTTCCACTTTAACTCTCCTCCGTCCATTTGTTTCCCATTATTCATTTGTTATATCATTGCACACACCTCTTATTTTGTCTTTTCGTAGATATCGTCATTGTTTACGTGTCCAAATTGTATAACGATTCTGAGTCGAAATCTATTCCTGAATTATTATCTACATTTGGGTCTTGGGAAAATTAATCCATGGCCGAATAGTAATCTCAATCATACTCATCAATGTCTCCATCTAATAGTCCCAATCTTGTTCCAATTCTGGGTGATCTTATTTCTTCTCATGGAATTGAGGTAATTTAGGATCTTGGCTCCGGCGGTTCAGGATTCATTGCTATTTCTTTGGGTAGTTATTCTTCTAACAATTTTTTTATTGAGTCTACTACTATTTTTTCTATATCTCTTTTTTCATTTTTATTTTTTTTCTAATGAAAAACTTTTCCTAGTCTTGGAAAAGCTTCCTTCGTTTGTTGTGTGGGTACCTATGGTCTTGAAACTGGCTGAGTATTCTCCCTAAACTTTTAGGAAAAGTGTCAGTCGTTAACGAATTTGATGAGTCTTTACAGACTACCATTTGAACTGGACTAGCTGTATCATTACCTGATACAATAGGTCTTTCTATATTCATTGGGAATGTACACCCATTATCGGATTTAAGAAGTCTTTACCAGCTACCGTTTGAGCTGGACTAGCTGTTTCTTTACCCGATACAGTGGGTCTTTCTACATTCATTAGGGAATGCACACCTTTCATATCCATATTTAAAGAAGATGGAGAACTCTTTGGTATTATTTGAGTCTCATAAATTTGTTGAGTCTGTTGTGATAATTCATAATGAAGAATCTTTATATGATCTTGTAAAATACTTACATTTTCTAAAAATTGTCGTTTTTTATTTATAAGGCTTTCATTGTCTTCTCTTAAAATTTCATTGGTGTGATTTAGTCTTTTAAAAACTTTCATCATAGAGGAACAATGATCATAAAACATAATTTTTTCTTTGTCTTTTTTTAAAGTTATATTGGGGAACTTCTTTTATATTTGGTCTTAAAGCTGGAGTAATGTAATAGTTTGGCCCTAGATTTTCGCATGCATAATCTAATGCCTATGTTAAATCATTAAAGCCTTTATAGAGAGGGGTTGTGTAGTCCTTCACAGAATCTATTACCTCTATCTATATTTGAAGTACTCCCTATGTCTTCCCCCTAAGAACAACATAAAATTTAAATCTATTAGTGCTGTTTTTCTCAGCAAAATAATAGCTTAAAGCTTTTGGAACTAAAATAAAATATCTATCGTCTCTAGGTGTCTTCTTGTAGTAAATCCATAAATTGTCGATTAGCAAGATCTGTGGTTTGTCCACTCTTACATCTAGTCTATGTTTGAAAGTGAAATTAGATGGCTCATAACTGATTAGATTGTGAGGTCCGAAGATCAATCTTTCTAATTTCGGATGTTCCAATATTATTAAGTGTTGGTTAGTAGTTTCTTTAACTAGTCTTGAGAGGATGATGCATCTGTCTTTCCTTTAACTAGTCTTGAGAGGATGATACATCTGCATTTCCTTTGTCTTTGCCTGTATACATCCTGAAACAAAAATTGTTAGTTGTCTTCTTTTATTAGTCTATGTAATTGATCTGCTAGGTTATTATCTTTTCCTTTAATATGTTCTAAAACAATATTGTAAATGGAAGCGGCATCTAAGAAATTTAACCATCTCCTTTTACTACTATTCTTTTCTTTTATTTTCTGATAGAATTTTACTATTGCCTCGCAGTCTGTTCTTACTAATATTTTAGGCTTATTTAATATATAAAGTTTAAAAGTATTTAAAGCATAAATTACAGCTAGTGTTTCTGTGCCTATGCTATTTAAATTTCCCTTTTCTTTATACTTTCCACTTGAATAAACAGAAATTTTTTCATCCTTTTTGTCACTATAATATTGGGTTTTGCCTTTAATGTTGCTCTCCATCCGCAAAGGCTTCCATCTGTCTCTACTATTAGATAGTTTGTTTCTAAAGGTAGCGTTAATGTCTAGGATATCTTAGATCATGTGCTTATGTTGTTGGACTAATTTTATGTCTTCAATATTAAAGGTCTTTTGGCCTATTGATCTTGTTTTAGAATATAACAGTCCTGCTACTTTTCCTAAATCTTTAATAAAAGTTCTAGCATAGTTTAGTAGTCCCAAAATTTTTGGAAATTTTTTGTTTAATCTAATCTATCTAGCATTTCTAACACTTTTTTAACTATGTGCAGTTGTAGTTTTATTCGTCCATCTCCAATAACTACTCCTAAAGAATTAATACTATTTTTACATAATTTCATTTTCTTTCTACTTATTATTATTCCATTATCTACAAAAAAATTTAAAACTTGTTGTAAATGTCCTAAATGTTCTCTTATATTATTACTAAAGACTAGAATATCATTTAGATAAACCAATACAAAGTTTTTATAGTCTCTAAAAATAGTATCCATTTTCCTTTAGAAAATTGGAGGAGCTGTCTTTAGTCCAAACGACATAACCAGCCACTCAAAACATCCTTCTGGATATGTAAAGACTATCCATTCTATACTATCTTCATGCATCTTAGTCTGCCAATATCTGGATTTACAATAAAATTTACTAAAAAATTTTCTTCCTTTTATTCTGTTAATTAATTTTGTTTTGTTTGGTAACTTTTACCCATCCATTACAGTATTATTATTTAGTCTTTTATAATTTATTACCATTCTAGATTTTCCTCATACTATTTCACTATGGTTTCTTACTATGAAAGTTGTTGATCTATGTCTTGATTTGGATCTTCTAATTATCCCTAATTCTAGTAGCTCTTTTATTTATATTTCAAAGTCTTTAAGGTCTTCATTTGTAGCTTCTATAGATAATGTTTTATAGTATATTCTAGATTAATTATTTCTAATTTACAAGTAATTTGATTGGAGTCCCAATATTACAAGGGTTTTTCGCCAATTATCTCTAGTTTGTCTAGGATTTATATTATTTTATCTAGATCTTTTTGATCTTTGATTACCCCTATCTGTTGTATACCTTTCCTAAAATTGTATAATTCTGTATCTATTTCTATTAAAGTGTAATTTTTTTTCTATATTTTCTATTGTTAATAGATCTTGTAATTCCTCATACATTGTTACCTTTTTATTATCATTACAAGTACAATTTTATTCTTTGTCACATTCTAGAGTATTTTTCAGTTTATTTGATCATTTGAGCTTTCGATTCTTTCTTCTATCTTATCTTTAAGAAAACGATATTTAGCTAGTGTGGGTTGTGTCTGTACTGGTGAGTGAGTGATATTACTAGCGAATATTACCCAATTTTTTCTAACAAAACATCCGCTATTATTTTTCATCATAAAATCTAATCCTAAGACAAAGTCTTCTTTTATGTTTAAATCTCTAACTAGTATTTCAATGAGTGTATATGATGGTTGATAGAATTTTTCATAATTAATAAAACTTACCTTTGCTTTTGGTATATAGTCTAGATAGGAATTTTGGGTTTCGGCCATTTGCATGGATTTTTGAGGTTTTGGCAAATTTTTAATTCATTTTGATGGTAAAATTCTACTATTTAAAATGCTTTTTGTACATCCTGAATCAACTATAGCTAATGTCTCGAACTCATAGTCTTGAATTTTTATTCTTGTTAAAACTTTGACTGTACTAATTTTCTTTTCTTCATTACATACCATTCCATGGAATCTATTGTAATGTTCTTATCCTAATGCCTATAAATATCACCATATGGATGACTTAAAGGCATATAGCTGGAGAGAAGTGAGAGAAAAATCAAGAGTGAGAAAGTTTGGATTTCTTATAGCGATTTTTTATTTCTATGAGGGCAATTAAAAAAACATAGACACAGAAACACTAGCAGTAATTTATGCTTTAAATAGTTTTAAACTTTATATATTAAACAAGCCTGAAATATTAGTAAGAACAAGCTCAAAGGCTATAGTAAAATTCTATCAGAAAATAAAAGAAAAGAATAGTAGTAAAAGTAGATGGTTAAATTTCCTTGATGTCACTTCCATTTCCAATGTTGTTTTAGAACATACTAAAAGAAAAGAAAATAACCTAGCAGATCAACTAAGTAAAATAATAAAAGAAGACAACTAACAATTTTTATTTCAGGATGTATTCAGGCAAAGACAAAGGAAAGGCAGATGTCTCATATTCTCAAGACTATTTAAAGAATCTACTAAGAACAACTCATTACAGGCCACTAACAATGTTAGAACATCCGAAATTAGAAAGACTGATCATCAGACCTCACAATCTCATCAGTTGTAAGCCATCCAATTTGACTTTCAAACTTAGACTAGATGTAAGGGTGGACAAAACACAGATCTGCCTAATGGACAATTTATGAATTTCATACAACAAGACACCTAGAGACAGTAGATATTTTATTTTAGTTCTAAATACTTTAAGCTATAATTTTACAGAGAAAATACCACTAATAGATTTAAATTTTATGTTGTTCTTAGGGAACAGACATAGGGAGTATTTCAGACATGGATAGAGGTAATGGATACAAACATTACAATAGATTTCTTCAAGAAAATAAAATATCAGCTGGACTAGTTGTATCATTACCCGATACAATAGGTCATTCTACATTCATTGGGGATTGCACACCCATTAATGGATTTGAGGAGTCCTTACCAGCTACCGTTTAAGATGGACTAGCTATTTCTTTGCCTGATACAATGGCTAAGAGAACATTTAAGACATTTACAACAAATTTTTAAATTATTTCTAGATAATGGAATAATAATAAGTAAAAAGAAAATGCAATTACATAAAAACATTATTAATTTCTTAGGAGTAGTTATCGGAGATAAACGAATAAAACTACAACCGCACACAGCTAAAAAAGTCTTAGAAATGACAAATAGATTAGATAAAACGAAAGATTTACAAAAAGTTTTAGGACTACTAAACTATGCTAGAGCTTTTATTAAAGGCTTAGAAAAAGTAGCTGGACCATTATATTCTAAAAAAGGATCAACAGACCAAAAGACCTTTAATTCCTTTTCTATGTTATTTATACTAAGAAAATTTATATCCTTATTAGTTATTACTTTAATTTTTCTTTCTAGTTCTATTTGTTGATTTTTTAGGAAATCAAAGTTTTGTTCTATTTTATCTAACAGTTTCTTTTGTTTAATTTGCAGCTTTTCCAATACTTCTAGAGTCTTTAGTATTTTACTGTCTTCTCTTTGTACGGCTTCTCCTACATTTATTCTGATATATATAATATTATTTAGTTGAGAATATTCTCTGTGCAAAATATGTTCTCCATTACTAAAATTACATATTATTAATGAATCATCTTTTATTCATCTGTGTCTCTTTTCAGCTTTTAATTGCAAATCTAGATATTCTATTTTCTTGAAGGAATCAATTGTAATGTTCTTATCCTAGCCAAAAATGCCTCACAGTCTGTTCTTACTAATATTTCAGGCTTATTTAATTTATAAAGTTTAAAACTATTTAAACTGTAAATTACTGCTAGTGTTTCTACATCTATGCTATTTCTTCATCCCAAAAATGGATTAGTAGTATTGCACTAAAAAGCCCTAAAAAATTTAGAATAACTAATTATTAATAATTGATCAAGGATTAAAGAATTTCTAAATAACTACTTTTATTATTGTACAATTAGAGGGAAATCGTTTGATCAGACTCTAGGAGCTAGGTTATTTAATAAATTACCAGGGGCTCTAGGAAGAAAGATAGAACAAAAATGGTCCAAAAGATAAGAAATAATACAAAACCCAAACTACCAATGGTCAATAGGACAAAGAATGCAATATGTAATGGATATATTACAAGAAAAATGTACAAATATACAGATACAAAAAAAAATATAAAAAAGTGATACAGATTTTTGCAAAAACATCTATACTACACAATATTATGACAAAGATTATAAAAATAAAAAATATAAAAAGGCATATAAAAAAGTCTATTTCCCTAGGAAGAAATATTAGTTAAGAAGATCAAACGCAAGAAAGTCATACCTAGATGAGACTAAAAATGTAGGAAAATATAACACCAACAGAACCTAAAAAATAAATTAGAATGTTTTACCTGCGGGAGTATAGAACACTTAACAAATACTTGTCAAAAAAGAAACAATAATAGATCTCGAAATACACAATTAATAGAAGATGTAAATTAAAATTTGATAAATGTAGATGAATATATGTTAGATAATGAAATTATATACTCCATTAGGAGTATGGAAGTTTTTGATAAGAAAAAGATAGATCTGATTCTTCAAATTTTGGAGAAGGGGAATTTATTAACGAAGTAGGATTAGAAAAGACGAACTCATACTATCATGATTTAATAAATTTGATAAAAGAATGTGAACATAAGTTTGAAAAAAGAAAAGGATTAGAAAGTAACCAGTGTTGTTTTTGTAAATGGTTTCCAACTAAAAATAAAAAGGCAAAATGTAGGAAATGCTATAAGGAAGGATGCATAAAATGTATAGGAAAAACCTTAGAAATCCTAGAAATTCCAAAATCAACAAATAATTTAAATAATTTCTACACGAAGGAACCAATAACCACAACAGCAAAAGACAAAATATTGTAGTTAGAAGAAAGACTAAAAAGATTAGAGATAAGAGTATACAGTAAAGAGATAATTAAAGAAGAAGATTTAGTAGAGGTAGGATTATTAAATCTCTAATTGATTTTATTCTAATATTCCAATAATATATACAATATCCAATCTATTCTAATTTATTTTTTAGCAAGATTAAGTGATCTACACAGCCTAAAAGTTTTTCGCGGTCTTAAAATATAATTGCTTCTGGCAAATCTATTGATTCTACTACTCTTATTTCTTCTATTAAATTTTGTTCCATTTTTAGAATTTTGTTAAAATATTTTAAGTTTTATGTAAGTAATTGTGTGGTCTTTGAACTTGTCTAGAAAATGGATGTGTTTTCATATACCATGATTTATCCTAAAGAAACGGCTATTTTACACTGTTCTCTATAATGTTTTATTATTCTATCATAACATTCTATATCATTTGTAATACCTTATAATTTCCATGTTAAAGCACTTATATTTTCTTTTAAAAATTCCAATTTTAGTGTAGTTGATATTTTAAAATAATTACTTCCAAATTCTAAAGAATTTATCACATAGTCTGGACTACAATAAAAAATTTCTCCATTTGTCGATATGTCTACTTCTGTTATTCCAATTATAGATCTTTTTGAGTCTGGCCATCTATTATCATAGATTGTAACTAATACTTTGGTTCCTAGATTTTTTCTTGTTAGTCCTTTGAGGCATACTACTATGAGTCCCATGTGCATGCGGCTTATGTTTTACTTGGAAATTTGTCTTAAAGATTCTGAACTTATTAGATTTATACTAGCGCTTTCTTTATGTAATCACCAAGACTATCCCCTAGTCATTAAACAGTGCTTAAAATCCCGAGGGACTACAAGCTAACTGTAATACCCCACACCTTTTTCCTAGCTCGAAATCATCTCAAGTATGTTAAAATTTTCCTTGAAATATGAATTCACTTTTGTACACATGATACCCATTTCATCAAAATCCAGTACCATACGAGAGAGTTATGGCCAAAATACAAAAGACAGTAAAAACTGCCCAGGTGCGACGGTGCAGGCCGACGGACCCAAGGACAATCGATGGACTGTCGACCATAACCGTCGCATCAAGCCAGTAAGTCCGCTCTCTGGATGAGTGCGATGGAGAGGTTTGATGGAACATCCACCCAGCGACAGACTGTCGCACCCCACCGTTGAACTAAGGTAGTAAGTCCCAGTTCTGGTCCCAGTACGACGGTCAGTCTGATGGACCGTCGATCCAGCGATGGGCGATTGCACCCCACTGTCGTATATCCCATTTAGTTATTTAAAGTTGTTTTAACAGGGGAATTTTGATAATTTACTAGCCATTTATATACCAAGTTATATCCGATCTCTGCTTATTTGTTCATTTTTCTTTCACAACAACAAAATTTGGGTTTTCTCTCTAAGATTAATCCTCAAGAATAAAATCCAAATCTTCTCCAAGAACTAAGAGATTCCAATCCTTCAAGTTTAAGAACTTCAAGAGACGCACTACCAAGTATGCATAGTGTTTATTCATGGGCTTCTTTCGTCCATGAAGCCCTAGAATCTCTTTTCTAAGTTTAAGTTTATGGATTTTCTTTATGAATTTCATGTTGCGTTGCTAGTGTTCATGTTTATTATGACTAATTGAATTTTAATCCATGTTTGGTGATAAATTTCATGTGTAATTGATTAGTATATGTGTAGGTTCATGTAAACCTAAGATTAAACCCTTGAATGATGAAATTAGAATTGAACCATGATGTTTAATTGTTGTATAATGTTGTTTACATATACTATGCCTACCATGTGTTTGATTAAATTCCTATATGAAGGAAAAGTGCTTAACTAGTATAATACTATGAAGTTCCTATGTATGTACAAGTTTATGCGTCTCACATGTTTGATGAAACTCTTCAATGAATGAATTATGGATTAAGATGTTAGTCATGTGTTCAAGTAAGTCATGCTTTGTCAGTTTCCTTCTATCAAGTCCTGGTGGTACTTGTACCCGAAACATTAGCTATGTGCCTAGAGCCATGTCATGTTTTCACAATACTATCAGTCTAGCTATGATCCTTAGACTTCAGATAGTCTTATGACTAAGAAAATCTCAACAATCTCATGAACTCAGTAAGTTGTCAGGTATCAGTAATATTCCATCAGTTAACGGAATTCAGTAACTCAGTACATTTTCAGATCGGTTAACCATATTCAGTGTCCATTCAGATGAGAGTAGAAATTAGCACCGTGTAAACCCAAGGATGGGAACTCACGTGCTAGTTGAGGGTGTGATTCCTAGGAGCAATCCTTGAGTTCCAAAGCTACGTAGCTAGTGTAGGTTGAAAATCATACCAGCTAGTTGAGGGTAGATGAGGTTTCTTAACCTGCTAGTTAAGGGTTCCCACCATTCTCATTAGAGTAACCTATTAGTAGAGGGTTACTCACATGTTGTCCTTACAAGTGGCCAGTATTGACCCCCTTTCAATTAGGGTATAGATTGGGCCCCAGCTCTGCCATTATGTTGTATTTGGGGCATGTCAGTTAGATGACTACTTCCACAGTTTCAGTATCAGTATTAGTCAAGAACTTAGATAGTTCTTCAGATTTTAGGACTGTCAGATACAGTCAACTCAGTTTTGTACAAAACATAGATAGTTCCATCAGAATTAGGACTGTCTGATATAGTCACTCATGTTATCAGTTACTTCAGTTACCAGTATGTCATGTTATAGGTATTTAGATTTAGTAATCACGTTATCATGGTATCAGTGTCAGTTACTACATATCATGCATGTATTCTCATGCTCATGATAGTCAGTCTGTTATTATTATTATTGTTTATTCATATGAACCCCATGCATTTAGCCTACCTCACATGCATGCCAGTCAATTCAGTCATACTGACACATTCTCGCTATGGTGTCTTATACCATAGGTTCAGAGACACGAGCTCCAGAGCACCAATAGCATTCCAGTCTCAGCAATCAGAGTTAGAAGTGAGTCCTCATCCTTCGAGGAAATGATCATTACTTTACTATCTCATTAATTTATTTATTAGTTTGAGTTAAGTCGGAACATGTCCCATCAACTCCTTATTTAGACAGTCATGTTTTAGAGGCTTACTAGACTACATTATGTTCAGATAGTTTATTTCAGTTTTGTTTTGGGTATTTCATACGCCACTCAAATGTTTTATTTTAATTAGATCTTATGTCACTGTTTGAACCTTATGGAATTTCAGTTCATGTTTCTGCATTTTACAGTATATTATTTAGTATACAGGTATAGATATCAGTCATGGGTTAGCTTATGGTCCTTCAGGGTCATGACTATCGTGTAGCGTTCTAGGTACTAGATTCAGGGCCTTACACTAACCCATGAGCTGGTACCTGCTATGAGTACTGCATAATAATATCATAAATGTAGAAAAATACTGACATTGCCATAAGTTTTTAATAATGAAATAACTACTGAATTATGAATCTGGAAAAATGCTGAAATCTGAATAATAGCTAACTATAGTGTATGAAAAACTCTAAACTGAATAATGTGAGTTGATAGGATAGGCCCCAACTAACTCTACTAACTACTGGGATAAATACATGAAGTAATATAATATGTCCTTGGATGATAAGGACTCACCACTGCTATTGTACCGCAAATAATTAGAGAATTTAGGTGCGATTCGAGAACTGAGCGTCAGAACCTATGATATGATACGTCATAGCGCAAAAGAAAGGTATGCAATGATTACTTTAAATATACTGGTATGCTAAATGAGGTAGGTTAATATGCATGGTCTCATGAATAGGAATAATAATAATTAACTGGACATGTATGTAAAGTATGGAGTACTGAATAAAGAGCATGGAATCTGTAGATACTGAAAATGCATGAAAAATCTATAAATACTGAGGATGCATGACCAAGAATATAACATGAAATGAGTAAAATCTATAAAATAAAGTACTAAAGTAACTGAAATTTGTATGCTTTGGTCAAACAACACTATGAATGAATAACTGAGTTGGGACTGTAACTGAGACTATATCTGAGACTGTGGGAGATATCATCTAACCGATATTCCTCAATTTGAGCTAATTGGGTTCCACGGGTACAAACTATGGTTGTGTGGATCCACTAAACTGATATAATGTCCAAAGGACTAAGGATGTCAAGTCTGAACTGGAGGGTGACCCCTGCAAGATAGCCAAGCCTAATCTGATGGGTGACTACTCATATTCTACGTTGGATATCTAGTTGTAGAGTATAGTTACTACTACTAATGACTCAGCCTATCCAATAGGGAAGCCTCAATCCCTACACTCGCCTTGTGCTAAATCTTACTCCCAACTGAAAGACACTGAGATACTAACTGTTCTGAGTTTAATGACTGACATCTGACTATTATGATAATGCTCAAAATATAGTCTAAAGAAAATTCTGTAATGTGCTGAGACTAGACTAAATATTAAGCTATGGTTTTCAGGTATTCAATATCCCCAGAACTCAAAACAACAATACTAAAAAGACACTAAAGCTTGAACACCATAACATAAAGGCTCTTATTAAATAAATCACACTTGTAGGCATTTTATCAAACACTTGTACTTCATAGTTTATTCAATTCATGGGAATAGTATAAAGCTTTAAATAATATCATGACTTCAATATTTATAACACTAAATCATGATCTAATTTGAAGAATGACAAATTTAATGCACGGGGGATTTGATAACAACGATAATTCCATTAAAGTATGGTATAAAATCAATATTCATGGAACTTCAAGGAGATTCAAAGTTTTAAAACGCAATTTAATATCATAAATCTTGAAAAGATGATAGATTTGTAATTAAAAGGGATACTTGGACTCCATGGATGAAAGGAATCCATGGATGAACATCTAACATACTGAGTTAATGAATTTGGAAGGGATTGATAGTGAGTTCTTGAGATTTGACCTTGAATTTGAGAGCGAGGGTTCTTGTTCTTGAAAAAGGGATCTTTAATTTGAGAGGAATTGAATAATGATAAGTATTTAGGTCAATTAGGGGTTAAATTTCATGTCTAAGATGAGTCTAGGCTTAGTAAAAAGACCCAAATACCCCTAAATGAATTTAAAAATGCAAGTTGGAAACTGAAGATCCTGATTTTTTACCTTGGCACGACGTGCCACGTTCGTGCCAAGCCACTGGAAAAGGGACAATTGGGAAACTGGACGATGGTGTGATGCGGTAAGATCATGGTCCTCCACTGGAATGCCATTTTGGCCACCTCCATGATGCCCCATAATCACGGAGGCTCACTAGAAACTGCCAAACGAGAAATGAATCCTTGGCGCAATGCGCCAACATCGCGGTACCACATTGGAAATTGACAATTGTTATTTAGAATGGCTCTGCAATGTGCTAAGTGTTAAAATGATGGTTTTTAACGACTGAAACTTAAAATTACCATAACTTCTTAGAAAGTTAATTGAATTTCCTACCTAATGGTAGGATCTAAACTAAAAAATAATGAGTGTTTCAAAAATTTCATATACGAATACTTATGTATTGGGACTTAGATTATGCTAGGGAAATACTGGGTGTTACATTTTACCAATTATGCATAATTATTCTTCTCTATAATGTTTATAGAGAGAGTGTAGAAAGTATATATTGGTCTCTTATTCCTTTATTCTGGTAGTTGTAAGCTTTTAGGTGACTCCCGAAAGGGAAACCTCACTTCTTCCTAGACATGTAAGTAGTCGTTACATAGATCATTGTATTTTTCTCCCTAGTTTATAAATAATGTTTGAATTATATCAAATTCATATTTTCTTGCAGAAGTGTTTTAATATTATAGATCTGGATAGCCGTGCAAATACCACCATTTTTCCGATCTTGTAAAATTAGTAAATTACTTATTAATATGTATTTACTCATTTATGTGTTTGAATACTATAGATCTAGATGGCCATACGGATTACCGCCAGTTTTTTGATCTTTTATTGTTGGTAAATTACAAATAAATATAACCCTAGTATATGGTTATTCTCTCAGTGTTTAGCAATAATGATGGATTAATCTATAAATTTCTAGGGAATTTAAAAAGTTTGATAAAAATTTGAAAGGACTGCTATATCATCCCGGGGTGTGATTAAAGAAGCTAGTGTGAAATACCTAAAGCTGAAGAGAAAGAGAGGAACAGGGTATAAAGAAAAAAATTATTTTGTTGGGAGAAAATATATTTTAAGCTTTATAACTTGTCTACTACACTGAACTAAGGATAACGAAGGAGGGAGTACTGAGTAGAGTTTACACCATATTGTAAAACATCTGCTCTAACTCTATTTTTATTTCTCATACCTATTTTTCTACTTTGATTCCGTATTTCTTAATTCAATTTTATCTACTCCTTTTATTATTATATGTTTATCAAAAAATAAAATAATCATAAAATGTAATTTTGTCGGTGTCTTTTTTAATATTTTATTGGGGAACTTCTTTTATATTTCGTCTTAGAGCAGGAGTAATGTAATAGTTTGGCCCTAGATTTCCGTAGGCATAATCTAATGCCTCTATTAAATCATTAAATCCTTTATAGAGAGGGGATGTATAGTCATTTATAGAATTCATTACCTCTATCCATGTCTGAAGTGCTCCCTGTTTCCTTCCCCTAAAAACAACATAAAATTTAAATCTGTTAGTGTTGTTTTTCTCAGTAAAATAATAGCTTAAAGCATTTAGAACTAAAATAAAATATCTTGTGTCTCTAGGGTCTTGCTGTAGGAAATTCATAAAATGTCGATCAGGCAAATCTATGGCTTGTCCACCCTTACATATAGTCTAAGTTTGAAACTAAAATTGGATGACTCATAACTTATGAGACATTAAGGTCCGACGATCAGTCTTTCTAATTTCAGATGTTCCAACATTGTTAGTGGTCCGTAATGAGTGTTGCTTAGTATTTTCTATAAATAGTCTTGAGAGGATAAGGTGCCTGCCTTTCCTTTGTCTTTGCTTGTATACATCCTGAAACAAAAATTTTTAGTTGTCTTCTTTTATTAGTCTAATTAGTTGATATGCTAGGTTATTATCTTTTCCTTTAATATGTTCTACAATAATATTGTAAATGGAAGTGGCATCTTGGAAATTTAATAGTTTACTACTATTCTTTTCTTTTATTTTCTGATAGAATTTTACTATAACCTCGCAGTTAATTCTTACTAATATTTCAGGCTTATTAAATATATAAAGTTTAAAACTATTTAAATTATAAATTACTGCTAGTGTTTCTGCATCTATGCTATTTAAATTGCCCTTTTCTTTATATTTCCACTTGAATAAGCATAAATTTTTCCATCCGTTTTGTCACTATATTTATTGGGTTTTCCCTTTAATATTGCTCCTCATCCGCGAAGGCTTCCATCTGTCTCTACTATTAGATAGTCTATTTCTAAGGGTAGCGTTAAGTCTGGGATATCTTGGATCATCCACTTAAGTTGTTGGACTAATTTTATGACTTCAGTATTAAAAGTCTTTTGGCCTATTTATCCTATTTTAGAATATAATGGTCCTGCTACTTTTCCTAAGTCTTTAATAAAAGCTCTAGCATAGTTTAGTAGTCCTAAAATTTTTTGTAAATCTTTAGTTTTATCTAACCTATCTGGCATTTTTAAGACTTATTTAGCTACTACGGTTGTAGTTTTATTCGTCCATCTCCAATAACTACTCCTAAAAATTAATAATGCTTTTACATAATTCCATTTTCTTTCAGCTTATTTTTTTTGGTTTCCCAAGGTATCCTAACAGCTGACAGCTGTGAGACTAATCCTCCATTCCTACTGTCAGCTCACTAAGTGGTAGGGAACTGGCCACAGAGTTTTTTCCATTGACAAGAGGTGGGGATAAAACCCCTAGCCTATTGCTTAAGGGGTGAGCTGTTGAACCACCATACCAACCCTTGTGGTTTTCTTTCTACTTATTATTATTTGATTATCTATAAATAATTTTAAAACTTATTTTAAATGTACTAAATCTTTTCTCATATTATTACTAAAGAATAGAATATCATTTACATTAACCAATACAAAGTTTTTATAGTCTCTAAAAATACTATCCATTTTTCTTTTGAAAATTTGAGGAGATGTCTTTAGTCTAAACGGCATAACCAGTCACTCAAAATGTCCTTTTAGACATTTAAAGGGCATCCATTCTATGTTATCTTCATGCATCTTAATCTGCTAGTATCCATATTTATAATCAAATTTACTAAAAATGTTTCTTCCTTGTATTCTGTTTATTAATTCTGTTTTGTCTGGTAACTTATGCCCATCCATTACAGTATTATCATTTAGTATTTTGTAATTTATTACCATTCTAGATTTTTCTCTTACTATTTCAATATTGTTTCTTACTATGAAAGCTACTGATCTATGTCTTGATTTGGATCTTCTAATTATCCCTAATTCTAAGAGCTCTTTTATTTGTATTTTAAAGTCTTTATAGTATATTCTGGATTAATTATTTCTAATTTGCAGGTAATTTGATTGGAGTTCCAATGATGCAAGGGTTTTCTCCAATTATTTCTGGTTTGTCTAGGATTTGTTTTATTTTATCTAGGTCTTTTTGATCTTTGATTACCCCTATCTGTTGTATAACTTTCCTAAAATTTTATAATTCTATATCTATTACTATTAAAGTGTAATCTTTTTCTGTTTCTTCTACTGTTAATTGATCTTGTAATTCCTCATACATTGTTACCTTTTTATTATCATTACAAGTACAATTTTCTCCTTTATCATATTCTAGAGTTTTTTCCAATTTAATTTGATCATTTGAGCTTTCAATTATTTTTTCTGTCTTATCTTTAAGGAAACGATATTTAGTTAGTAGGGGTTGTGTCTGTACTGGAGAGTGAGTGATATTGCTAGCGAATATTACCTAATTTTTTGTAACGAAACATCCACCATTATTTTGCATGATAAAATCTAATCCTCTGACGAAGTTTGCTTTTATGTTTAAATCTTTAACTACTATTCAAATGAGTGTATGTGATGGTTAGTAGAATTTTTCACAAGTATTAATAAAACTTACCTTTGCATTTGGTGTATAATGTATACAGGTATTATAGGTTCCGTCCATTTGCATGGATTTTTTAGGTTTTCGCAATTTTTTTAACTAATTTTGAAGGTAAAATTCTACTATTTAAAATATTTTTTGTACATCGTAAATCAACTATAACTAATGTCTGGAACTCATAGTCTTGTAGTTTTATTCTTCCTAACCTTTGACTGTACTAATTTTCTTTTCTTCATTACATACCATTCCTTCAAATGATATCTTCATTGATTTTTTATGTTTATCTTTATTATTTTCAACAGATGTATTTAATGATTCTACCTCTACTAAATCTTCTTCTTTAATTATCTCTTTATTGTATACTCTTATCTCTAATTTTTTTAGTCTTTCTTCTAACTCCAATATTCTGTCTTCTGTTGTTCTGGTTATTGGTTCGTTCGTGTAGAAATTATTTAAATTATTGTTGATTTTGGAATTTCTAGGATTTCTGAGGTTTTCCCTATACATTTTATGCATCCTTCCTTATAGCATTTCCTATATTTTGCCCTTTTATTTTTTCTTTGAAACCATTTATAGAAACAACACTGGTTACTGTCTAATCCTTTTCCTTCTTCAAATTCACGTTCACATTCTCCTTTCAAATTTAGTAAATCATGATAGTCTGAGTTCGTCTTTTCTAATCCTATTTCATTTTTAAATTCCTCATCTCCAGAATCTAAAGAATCAGATTTTTCTTTTTCTTCTTCAAAAACTTCCATGCTCCTAATGGAGTATATACTTTCATCATCTGACATATATTCATCTACATTTATCAAATTTTTATTTACATCTTCTATTAATTGTGCATTTCTAGATCTACTATTGTTTCTTTTTGGACAAGTATTTGCTAAGTGCTCTATACTCCCGCAGGTAAAACATTCTAATTTATCTTTGTAGGTTCTACTGGTGTTATATTTTCTTACATGTTTATTCTTATCTAGGTAAGGATTTCTTGCCTTTTATCTTCTTAACTAATATTTCTTCCTAGGGAGATAGTCTTTTTATATGCCTTTTTATATTTTTTCTTTTTATAATGTTGGTCATAATGTTGTGTAGTATAGATGGTTTTTACAAAATTTATATCACTTCTTTTTAATTATTTTTGCATCTGTATATTTGTATAGTTTTCTTGTAATAAATCCATTACATGTTGTATTCTTTGTCCTTTTGACCATTGGTTGTTTGTGTTTTGTATTACTCCTTCTCTTTTGGACTATTTTTCTTCTATCTCTCTTCCTAGTGCCCCTAGTATTTTATTAAATAATCTAGCTCTTAGAGTCCAATCAAAAAAGTTCCCAGTAATTGTACAATAATAAAAGTAGTCATTTTTAAATTCTTTAATCCTTGACCAATTATTAATACTTAGTTTTTCTAAATTTATTAGGGCTTTTGCTGCAATATTACTAATCCACTATTAGGATCTTCTCTTGTTAGTAGAGTATGTACTTTGTTTACAAAATTATATGGATTTGAACCAAGTTCTATTAATTCTTGAAAATCTTGTGGGAATAATGTCTTATATGCCTCCTAAAGTGCTTTAGTACTTTCTCCAAGAAATGTTTCTAAATATCTATATATAATTTCTACTTCTGGTTCTTGATTCCCCTGTATATGTTGTATGTAGTCTGCTACAACTACAACTTTCCATATGTCTATTACATTATTCCATGCCTGAGGATCATGAGCTGGTAAGTTTAAAATTTTTCCTTTATTACCACCTTCTTGTAATCTAATGGGTTCTTCTATTATCATTTTTTTTCCTTTAGGTTTTATTTCTTGTTCAACTTGAGTGTCTGGATTTATTCTAAATACCCTATATCTTGGTAAATTTTCTGTTGTTATATTTACTCTTTGCATTCTTATTGTTCTCTGGAAAGGGCTTCAGTACTTGCCGCACTTTCCATAAATTCTTTTATACTTTCGTCTATACTATAAATCGATTCTGAGTCTTTGCCTTTTCGTTATGTGTATAACCATAATTATCTGTTCTTAGCTCATAAATTACAAATTGTTCTTTAGCTTTAGCGAGATTAAGATTTCCCATTTTACAGCTTATACATTTGAACTTTCTGTCGTTATTTAGTTCGTATAGGGCTTCTGCTTTTATTATAGGTTTATTCACTTCAAAGCCTTCTTCTAATATTTTTATATTCACAAAATTAGTATTTTGACATTCTTCAATTTCTTCATCAATTTCTTTTTCATTTGTATATTGGTAGTCTGTGAATCTTACTGAAGTTTCTCCTTTAGTGTTTATATGCATTAAATGATCGGTTGACTTTAGTAATTCTTTCTTAGTAAATTTTTCTAAGTTCCATTCTAGTCCTGCATTGTCTTCTGAATTTATCTTTAGGGGTTTCATTAATTTAATACCTCTATTTCCCATTAAACTTACTACATGATCTATTCTTAGTCTAAATTTTGTACTACTATTAGTGGAGAGTTTTCCCATAAATTCTACTCATCTAGTAAATTATTTCCATTATTCATTTCTAGATATTCTTTAGTTTGGATACCTATCTTTATATATTTTTCAAATTCTAGAGAATTTATCATATAGTCTGGACTATAGTAAAAAAGTCCTCCATTTATCAACATGTCTACTTCTATTATTCCAATTATAGATCTTTCTGAGTCTGACCATCTCTTATAATAGATTGTAACTAATACTTTGGTTCCGACTAGAATATCATCTAGATAAAGCAATGCAAAGTTTTTATAGTCTCTAAAAATACTATCTATTTTTCTTTGGAAAATTAAAGGAGTTGTCATTAGTCCGAACTGCATAACCAGCCACTCAAAATGTCATTTTTGACATGTAATGGCTATCAATTCTATACTATCTTCATGTGTCTTAATCTTCCAATATCCAAATTTACAATTAAATTTACCAAAAAAAATTCTTCCTTGTATTCTGTTTATTAATTCTGTTTTGTATGGTAACTTATACCCATCCATTACAGTATTATTATTTAGTCATTTATAATTTATTACCATTCTAGCTTTCCTCTTACTATTTCACTATAGTTTCTTAATATGAGAGTTGTTGATCTATGTCTTGATTCGTATCTTCTAATTACCCCTAATTCTAGTACCTCTTTTATTTGTATTTCAAAGTCTTTAAGGTCTTTATTTGTAGCTTCTATAGATGTTGTTTTTACAGTATATTCTGGATTAATTATTTCTAATTTGCAAGTAATTTGATTGGAGTCCCAATGTTGCAAGGGTTTTTCACCAATTATCTATAGTTTGTCTAGGATTTCTATTATTTTATTTAGGTCTTTTTTTTCTATGATTACCACTATCTGTTGTATACCTTTCCTAAAATTTTATAATTCTGTATCTATTTCTGTTAAAGTGTAATTGTAATGCCCCGAATCTAGTACCCAGAATGCGACACGGTGCTACCAATCCTGAAGGACCACCAGCTAACCCATGACTGATATCTGTACCTGTACACTGCATGACATATTGTATATAATGTAGAAATAAAGGCTGAAAAGCCATAAGGTTCAAACTGAATCAGAATGTATGATAAAATAATATCTAAAAATAGTATAATAATACCCAACGACTGATAAAAACTGTCTGACATGCTATAGTCTAAAAGCCTCTAACTATATTGAATAAGGAGTTGAAGGAACATGTCTCCAACTAACTCCATCTACTGAAATGTCTAAGTAACATAGCACTAAAATAAATAAATAATCATATTGCCCTCGAATGAAGAGGACTCACTACTAACTCTCTTTGCTGGAATCTGCAATACTATTGTTACTCTAGAACTCGTGCCTCTGACCCTATGGCGTAAAGTAAAACACCATAGCGCGAATACGTCAGTACGACTGAAAACTGACTATACGAGTGAGGTAGGCTAAATGAAAAGGTTTATATGCATGAACAATGCTGATTAGTATGAATATCAGAATACATACATGCATAAGTAATTGTAACTGAACTTGCTGTGATACTAACTACGGAGTCTGAATACTAACAACATGATTTTACTAATACTGAGATACTGATTAACTGAGTTTACTGATATTGATATGTAAGTCACTAATAAGTGAGGAACTGATACTGTATTACTAAATAAATGAATGACTATTTCTGACAATTTTGATTATGAAGAACTGGTCTGATTAACTGTATCGAACAATCCTAAAATTTGAATACTGATGACAGAAGTGACCATATCTAACAATCTTGAATCTGATGGAACTATTTAAGTTTTGTACTGTACTGAGTTGATCGTATCTGACAGTCCTGAATCTGAAGAACTATCTGATTCTTTTACTGAGACTGGGTGACTGTATCTGACAGTCCTAAAATCTGTAACTAAAACTATGGTAAGTAGTTATCTAATCGACCTGCCCCAATTAAGCAAATATAGCTAAGTTGGGCTCCAATCTCTGCCCCGACAGGAAGGGTGTGAATACTACACCACTGGTAAGGATGAGCTGTGAGTGACCCTTCTCTGGCAGGTACTCAAATGAGAATGGTGGGACCCTAATCTGATAGGTTAAGCCACCTCATCAACCCTAAACTAATAGGTTAAGATGTCTCAACTTATGCTGGCTACGAAGTTCTGGAATGCAAGGATGACTACTAAGAATCACACCCTAATCTGATAGGTGAGTTCCCATTCTTGGGTTCGCTCAGTGGTAATTTCTACTCTCAACTAAATATACACTGATCATGGTTAAACTGAGCTGAGCTGGACTAAACTCATGACATTCCATTGACTGACTGAATAGTACTGATATCTGGCACTGATTGAGTTCATGAGATTACTAAGATTAATGGGAATACTGAGGTTACTGATATTATTGAGTACTGATATCACTACGATTGCTGAACTACTGGGATTACTAAGATTTTTAGGTTTCTGAGTTTTTCCTGAGTTGCATGACTGACTGAGTTCTATGGATCATGGCTTGACTGAGGATATCATGAAAACATGAATTGGCTCAAGGCACACAACTATATTTTTCGAGTACAGGTACCCCTAGGACTCGATGGAAAGAAACTGACACATCATGACTTACTTGATCATAAGAATAAAGTCCAGAATTCATAATGCCATAAATAAGGGATTCCATGCTTCACATGGTTATCATATTCTTGATCGTGGAAAGGAATGCATATAACATGTACATACTTGCATGATTTCATTGTCATGAATATTGCATATTACAACAATCAGTGTACAACAATAGCTTGGAAGTAGTGTTGAATCGTGAGGGGTAGCATGGACCTGACAATTAAGTACTATTGAGTCATAAGGAACATGAATTTATCATTCTAGGAATTTTATCAAATACCTTACATGCACACTTTATGGCATAGGCATATTTATCACTTTTAATAATTCAAACTACCCAAAATTCATATATTTCAATTTACATGTCATCCTAGTTTCATCAAATCTCATAAAGATTCTAACTTTGGAGTTGTATAACAATCAATCACACAAACATAATCAAGCCACAACACAAATTCATGATTTATAATTTAAAAGAGGGTTCTTGAACTTTATAGATGAATAGGATCCATAAATCAACACTACACATACCTTAGAAGAAAGATTCTTGATGATTGATGGAGAAATTTGCTTGAACTTTAATCCCTAATTGAAAACCCTTATGTGTTCTTGAGAGGGTTTTGAGAAATATAGGTGTATTTAGGTGTAAATGGGAGTTAATCCCGTGTTTTTGGACTATATATGGGTGGGAAAATTACCCAAATAACCCCCAGGACGCATAAACTGAAAGCTAAAAATCTCAGGGGTGGAATAGAGCATGCGTTGCATGATTTATTTCTCCAAAATGGAGCGTGCGTCGCATGCTCCAGTGCTCTGAATTGGAGCATGCGTCGCATGCCAATCGCATGACCTTATTGCCTCACAAAAATAATCATAACTCTTTGCTCGGGTATCTAATTTTGGCAAAATTGGTATCGTTGGAAAGCTAATTCAATTATCTACAATTTGGTTCATCTTAGAGATGAAAAACTCCATGTATATAAAAGGTTATGCACGTTTTAATTAGACCTTTGTAGAATCAAAAACCAAATTTTTGACGAATCAAAGTATCTTGGCTCAACTTGGATCCAAATGATTTCTATGAACATTTTTAACCTCATGAGTATATCGCACATGAGTATAAGGATGATAAAAATTATACACTTGGACTATAACTTATATATAAAGAAACAATGGTTCAAAGACTAACCGAAAAATATGGGGTATTACATTATCTCATCCTTGGGAACATTCATCCTCGAATAGAACTGACTGAGAGGGAAGAAACGATAAATGGAATATGATCTGAACATGAAGGACTGAAATGTGATCTCATGAATTACATGACTTATAATCTGAATATATCCAACAAAACATGTATATATAATGCATGGCTGATAAACTAAATATATGCATATCTGATGCATTTATAACTGACTCATGAATACCTATCTAAATATTTTGATGAACTGAGGTTCTCACAATGAGAATGCATGTCTAATGCATGAGTATATGACCGACATGCTACGTGAATACACGACAAAGAGTACTGAGAAGCTGATCACGCATATCTTATGTGCGAATATATAACTGAACTGGCTCGTGAATATGTGACTAAACATGCAATGATAAAAGATACCAAGTTTTAACAAAAATAGGGCATGGAATTAAAGATCAAATTGATAATAGAATTGAACATAATAATTGAGTTTTTCTCAAAATAAGAATACATGTCTGATGCATGCTTGAACGTGCAATGATAATTGACACCAAGCTTTTGTTGGAAATCTAATACCAAGTTCATAATGATAGCTTGAACAGGAAACTGAGTAGGTTTAAGAAAACTGATATGGAAATTGAAAAGTACTGATGAACCCATGATTATACTAGAAGTATGAATGTACAGGAATATATGAACATGACTGATACCGGAACGTGATATGTGAACTGAATATCGTGAACTGAACTGAGCCACTAAATACATAGATCACAACTGAGGTTGAAAATTGAGGGTCAACCTATGAGTATCCCCTACACCAACTGGATTCATTACATGAAGAAGGAATGTAATGCTTATGTTATGAAAGTTTGGGGAATTATAGCGTATCTCCCCCTTAGGACACTAGGTACCTCAAAGAATACTGACTTGGCAGAGCTACTGAGTGAAGCTGAGGTGATGCGCAAGGCACCTAGGAACTGAATTATAACTGATTGTATGAGATCTGAAACTAAGACATGATACATAAACTGAGCTAAGCTTGCATCTACAATATTGGTTCAGACCAAACTGTACGAACTTGTCTGACTGACTGCTAGACATGAAGTACTGGCTATTTAAACTAGTTCCCTACTAACTGACTCATATGGTCTACTAACTGATTGACGATTATGTACTAGGCATGTAAGATTGAATGGTACTTAGCCTAAATAACTGGGATGAAAATATGGAGGTTTTTATGAACATGAGAAAGGAACTAATTGAGTAACGTGTAATAACTAAGCATGAATTCATGAAATACTGCATTATCTGTGAATGTAAGATCAGGCGAATAACATGATTTGAAAACATTTTGTAAGTTGAGGTACTGGAATGCTGATGACATGCATGACTAATAACTACACGCCATAGTCAAGCAAACCTAAAATTAAACTATGGTACTAATATGATGTTTTAGCTGAGGCTGACACTATATCTAAGACTGTAGTAGAGACAAAACTGTACTTAGTCTGAATAGTGGGACTGAGGTTGTAGAATATTATACATAGGAGGTATTGACTAACTGAGTAACATGAGGTAACCTAAGCATAGATTCATGAGGTCTATAATATTTACCAAAGCGGGACCAAGCGAGTGACATGATTTGGAAACCTTCATAGACTAAGGTATTGAAATACCTATAACTGGGTAACTAATAATTGTACTCTATGGTAGAGTAAGTCTGAAACTGAACGGAGTTTTCTGATCTGATTACTGAACTGAAGCTGACATTATAATTAAACTGTAACTGAGGTCCATACTAAAACTAAATGCCGGGTCCTAATAACTAAGTACTGATAGTTGAGGTTTAGACTGATACTGAGGTGCTTAATTCTAAGACTAAACACTGATTACTGAGTACTAAATACTAAAACTGTAACTGAGATGGCAACTGAGTTTTGATAGCTATGCAATGAGGACTAACATAAGTCAAGGATCTGATGGTACACTTACACTCTGTACTTTCCTAATTTCTTATTACTACTTCTTGCTAGCCATTTATTTGCACACCAATAAGTCATTCAAGCCTATCACCATAACTACACCCTCGTGTAAAGTAAGCATGCGACAATCTTCTCTTAACATAAAATATTTACTCCCTCCCATCGAAGCAACTGCTTATCACTACACTGCTTTCACAAAGAGAACATTGAAGGGTCAAATCCGGAGGACCTAAAGCATGAATGGACACTAACTGAACTTGACACATGACTGAAATCTGA